>NC_069372.1:41457500-41757500 GCF_021730395.1 Mercenaria mercenaria | reverse complement strand
GAATATTCAAAAGGGAATGCTACGTTCCTTAATCACAGTTACCCTACAACGTAAACCACAGCAGCGCAGACACTCATGTACAAAAGACACACGCATGCACGCACGCACGCACGCACGCACGCACGCACGCACGCACGCAACTAACTTACAAAGATTAAGAGACAAGTAAGATATAACAATACTGTAGGGCACCGCCTAAGACACACAGACGCACACGCCCAAAAAAGCACACACATAAGCAGGAAAAAAACAAACTGGGCACCGCTCTAGGTCCCCAGCAGCCAAAATTAAGGTGGGCACGATAACTCACCCACAGCACAATGGGAGGGCATGCCAAAGCAAGGGAGCGCAAATGCAAGCATTTGTGTTTAAAATACACTAATTTTGGTGTTATACCGTTTGTTTTAGATAACTTAAAAGAATCTTTCATGAAATATTTTTCAAGAATACTCCGTTATGAATACTCACCAAAATTTCTCGATAGTTGTGGGTTGAGTCTCTAATCATTTCGATGATTCATCGCAGTCTGGAAATCACGAAAATACGTTGAAAGGTAATTATTTAAATAATGTTGTCACACTGCTTTAGAAATACCTTAGAAAAAAGTTCCCTTTTATAGGCAAAAAAGCATCTCATTCACATAGTAGTGTAATAAATGCGCCTGGACTGTGGCAATACATACATCATTACAGTTTGTCTCATCATTTTACTGCATGACGAAGTTTTAGGTTTCTAAAGCGGATGTAAAGATTCCTTTCACAATATAGGTATTTGAATGAGTTAAATTCTAAAGAGACTGTATTAATCATATAAAGAAGTGTAGTAATTTCAGTGGGATAAACAGCTGTAGTACTTAATAGCTGACATTAATGGTTGTAGGAATGTGTTATATGTTCATTTACTTTAGTCTGAACTAGTCATATGGCCACGATGAAATTACTATTCTTTATCCAAAACTAGTATCAAATGTAAGTTGGATTTAACGTCGCACCAACACATGATAGGTCATATGGCGACTTTCCAGCTTTAATGGCGGAGGAAGACCCCAAGTGCCCCTCCGTGCATTATTTCATCACGAGCGGGCACCTGGGTAGAACTACCGACCTTTCCGTAAGCCAGCTGGATGGCTTTCTCAGATGAAGAATTCAACGTCCCGAGTGAGGCTCGAACCCACATCGATGAGGGGCAAGTGACTTGAAGTCAGCGACCTTAACCACTCGGCCACGGAGGCCCCTATCAAATGTAGGTACTTTTACTTCTGTTTAGTAAAGGTTATAAAACCCAGACCTCCGGGGTCCCAAACGGTGATTTAACCCCGGTCAACTATGACTTCTACTAATAAACCAGCTTCATGATTAGAATGTCATTGTAAAGCCAAAGTTACGCTCTTGGCAACGGTATCTTACTGTATTTGGATCTACATAAGCGATAATAAAACATCACAATATGTTTAAAATGTAGGAAGTATACAGTTGCACCGTAGACAGAACTTGCGCCAACATATATACATATGGTACAATGTCAAGCACTGCTGCTTCATCTACTTAGATTAAAGTTGAAAATGTCTACAAGCATCTCATCTAGAGTGGATGCAGTGGTCCAATGGTAACATTGGCTGACTTCAAAATCAGGAGTTCTGCTCTATAAACTAAAAAAATACTATTGATATAAGCAGAACACAGAACTGAGATTGAAGTTCAGCAAATAATTAATTAACATGTTACAAAAATCTATGAATCACTATTTCTGATATTTTTGTTGTAAATTTTGTGTATAATACACAACCTTATGACTTCTGAAAATATATATGTTTGCCCTTTTGTTTTGGTTAATTGCTAAGTAGTGGTGTTGTAAAAGTAGATATAGTATGAAAGTTAGCATGGTGACCAATACTTATGAACTTTGTTTTTAATCTGTTATATATTACAGAACATCCAAGCAACATTTTAGAAAAAATCTCTAAAACAACTTATTCCGAATATATCTTTTAAAAGTAAAATAATAGCTACCTGTGTTACACTCCTCAAGGCTCTACAGTTAACACTTCCAGCATTGATGATAAACTGCAAACTGAAAATAGAAGTTAATTCCATGAACATTTTAATGTATTACATCAACCTCAAAGTTATAAAGCATTCACAAGCCAGGGTGTGCTTAAGTTTGGCAACAACACTTACTTTCCTAAATTTGTATAATGAACTTGCCCATCTTTCAATTTGGACAGTACCATAAACTGTTAAAAGGGGTGCTTACCAAAAGGGTACTCAGTGAATGTCGAACAGTGCAGATCATGATCAGACTGTGCAGATGTGCAGACTGATCATGATCTACACTGGTAGCAAAGACAGACTCAATCGTATGATAAGGCTTAAAAGCTAAAATCATTTTTTTATTTAAAGGATGATATTCGAGGGGTTTTCAGAAAGAAACAGTACAAATCATTACCTTTGGCATGTGTCATTCTCAATCATGAAATTTAAATAACAATATAAAATGCGAAGTGTTGCACTAAAATTAATTTTCTCAATAATCAATAATGAAAATGAAGAAATCCAACCTGTCCTCAATGCATGAGATATCAAGCCCCAGTTCGTGTCCCTCAATGTGAATAAGACAATCGGCTACCATTGTTTTCAACAACATTACAGTCAGGCTCTGAATCTTCAATCCGAAATGCTGAAAACAACCAAAACTATCTATATATGAGCCGCATCATGAGAAAACCAACATAGTGACTTTGCAACCAGCACGGATCCAGACCAGCCTGCACATCCGTGCCGTCTGGTCAGGATCCATGCTGTTCGCTTTCAAACCCTATTGCAATTAGAGAAACTGTTAGCAAACAACATGGATCCTGACCAGACTGCACGGATGCGCAGGCTGGTCTGGATCCATGCTGGTAGCAAAAGCCACTATGTTGGTTTTCTCATGGCGTGGCTCATATGTTGTTTAGAGTGGACGTAGTGGTCCAGTGGTAACGCTATCTGACTATGAAACAGTTCAAGCCCCTGCTCTTCCAACTAAAAATGACTGATATTGGGATAAGGGTCGGGAGTATGGTTGCTTTATAACTGGCATGATAAAGAACCAGGGAAGCTTCTGGAATGCAGCGTCTTCTGTTTCTAACAATACTACAAGTCTTTAAGATGAGCAGCCCATATCACCTGGGTTACCTGTGGCAACTATAAATAAGCTTACATACAAACAATACAGTAATGATATTAACGACGTAAACTATTGGTGAGGGCTGTACTCTGCGTGCTACATGCTGATCAACAGCCTTACTCAATCTACTCTAGGCTACTCCTGCTTTTAAGACATCGAGCTAGTTATTTAGGGTCCATATTCAGCAATGTTTATAAAGTCCAAAACAAAATGGAAAATATTTTGTTGTGTGCCCCAAAGTATTAATGACAAAATTTAGCAAGGGTGTTTACAACTGACGAATGTATATTCATGTCCAGTTTCATTATAATCTGTGTAAAATTTACAACGACATAGTGAAATGAAAACTTAGCATTTTAATGTTTGAGTCTGAATTTCATATTTAAAACATCAATCTTTTTAAGTCTGAAACTTATAAATATTCAGGTTGAAATAACCTTGTTTATAGTGAATTTGTACTGACTAAGTTTTGCACAGCTGATTGCATACTTGTGCAAAGCTTCTTTAGATGTACATTCTGTGCTAATTTAATTATGAGACATCAAAGAGAAAATTCAGAATTTTACAGTCTATGTTTCAGATTTAACATGTTGATAAATATGGGCCCAGGTATTTTAGTCCCGTTTCCAAATATCAGCAGAAATGGAACTATTGTGAATATTACTCAGTCCTCAGTATATACACTAAATATATCTTTCTAAATTGCAATTTCCCAATAATCTTTAGCCATTTAAGGAATGATTTTTTTTTTTGGAGTTCATGCGAAATGAATGACAGAATAGGATAAGCAAATCCATAAATCACACTAGCAATTCATGTTTCAAGTTACCAATCCTGTTATGCCGTTCATTTCTGCAAACTGACAACAATGAACAAGAGGACCATGATGGTCCTGAATCGCTCACCTCTTCCCACATGACCCAGTTTTGAGTATGACGTCATTTTTTCTATTATCTGACATAGTGACCTAAATTTTGAGCTCATGTGACCCAGTTTTGAACTTGACCTAGATATTATCAAGATAAAAATTCTAATCAATTTTCATGAAGATCCATTGAAAAATATGGTCTCTAGAGAGGTCACAAGGTTTTTCTATTATTTGACCTACTGACCTAGTTTTCGAAGGTACGTGACTCTGTTTTGAATTTTACCTAGATATCATCAAGGTGAAAATTCAGATCAATTTTCATGAAGATCCATTGAAAAATATGGCCTCTAGAGAGGTCAAAAGATTTTAATAATTTTAGACCTACTGACCTAGTTTTTGACCGCAGTTGACCCAGTTTCAAACTTGACCTAGATATCATCAAGATGAGCATTCAGACCAACTTTCATACAGATCCCATGAAAAGTATGGCCTCTAGAGATGTCACAAGATTTTTTTTATTATTTAACCTACTGACCTAGTTTTTTACGGCACGTGACCCAGTTTCAAACTTGACCTAGATATCATCAAGGTGAACATTCTGACCAATTTTTATGGAGATCCATTCACAAGTATGGCCTCTAGAGGTCACAAGGTTTTTCTATTTTTAGACCTACTGACCTAGTTTTTGACCGCACATGACCCTGTTTCGAACTTGACCTAGATATCATCAAGATGAACATTCAGACCAATTTTCATACATACCTCATGAAAAATATGGCCTTTAGAGAGGTCACAAGGTTTTTCTATTATTCGACCTATTGACATAGTTTTTGGACAGCACATGACCCACTTTTGAACTTGACCTAGATATCATCAAGATGAACATTCAGACCAACTTCCATACAGATCCCATGAAAATTATGGCCTCTAGAGAGGTCACAACGTTTTTCTATTATTTAACCTACTGACCTAGTTTTTGATGGCACGTGACCCACTTTCGAACCTGAACTAGATATCATCAAGGTGAACATTCTGACCAATTTTCATGAAGATCTCATGAAATATATGGCCTCTAGAGAGGTCACAAGGTTTTTCTATTTTTAGACCTACTGACCTAGTTTTTGACTGCACGTGACCCAGTTTCCAACTTGACCTAGATATCATCAAGGTGAACATTCTGACCAATTTTTATGGAGATCCATTCATAAGTATGGCCTCTAGAGAGGTCACAAGGTTTTTCTATTTTTAGATCTACTGACCTAGTTTTCGACCGCACATGACCCTGTTTCGAACTTGACCTAGATATCATCAAGATGAACATTCAGACCAATTTTCATACAGATCTCATGAAAAGTATGGCCTCTAGAGAGGTCACAAGGTTTTTCTATTATTTGACCTACTGACCTAGTTTTTGACCGCACGTGACCCAGTTTCGAACTTGAGCTAGATATCATCAAGATGAACACTCAGATCAACTTTCATACAGATCCCATGAAAAATATGGCCTTGAGAGAGGTCACAAGGTTTTTCTATTATTTGACCTACTGATCTAGTTTTTGATGGCACGTGACCCAGTTTCGAACCTGACCTAGATATCATCAAGGTGAACGTTCTGACCAATTTTCATGAAGATCTTGTGAAATTTATGGCCTCTAGAGAGGTCACAAGGTTTTTCTATTTTTAGACCTACTGACCTAGTTTTTGATGGCACGTGACCCAGTTTCGAACCTGATCAGATATCATCAAGATGAACATTCTGACCAATTTTCATGAAGATCTTGTGTAATAATATGGCCTCTAGAGAGGTCACAAGGTTTTTCTATTTTTAGACCTACTGACCTAGTTTTTGACGGCACGTGACCCAGTTTCGAACTTGACCTAGATACCATCAAGATGAACATTCTGACCAACTTTCATAAAGATCCCATGATAAATGTGACCTCTAGAGTGGTCACAAGCAAAAGTTTACGGATGCACGCACGCACAGACTGACGGACGGACGACGGACACCGCGCGATCACAAAAGCTCACCTTGTCACTTTGTGACAGGTGAGCTAAAAAGTGCATTCAATGCTTATCAACAATGACTAATATTTAGTAATGTAACAGTGTTTAACCATTAGCCTGCTGCAGGCATATGATTCTGCCTCTGCGACCAGTGCAGACCAAGATCATCCTGAACATCCATCCAGTAAATATCCAGTCAGTAAACTTTCGGTGAACACCCCTTTGAATAATAAATGGTACTGCCCAAACTGAATGATAGACCAATCCATTTTAGAAATTTAGCAGGCTAAAGGTTAATGCACATATATCTGGTGTGTTTTAATGGACGAAGACTTCCCAGCAGTTTCACAATTAACAGATATAAAGTATTCAAATGTATAAAACTAAATCTTACCTGAAGGTAGGCAGCAAATTTTGGCAATGCAAACTGTTTTGACGGCACCCTAGATGGATGAGGAGAAGTTGTGTTTGGTCTGTCACGTGACCCATTAGTGTTGGCCTGAATTCTAACCTCACCCATACACAACACAACTGGCTGCCTACAAGAGTAAACATGGACATTGTTAGTTAATGCATGAATATCAAAGATCATGAAGCAGAGCCATTTACACTCCCGAGTTTCATGGAAAATGCCCCCAAAATAAGGTCTCCAACATGTCCGCATGCAAACTATTTGTAGTCTCCAATGTGTTCACATGCAAATTCTTGTCAGATAACAGACAGGACAGACAAAGTGAAACCACAACTGTGCAAGACTGAAGAAGAATTTGCAATAAGTCAGTTGCCAACTTGCTGCTAGGACAGTTATAAATTAACATGAAACTCTGAACTACTAAATACATTCAAAGAGATATCCCTCATATTTCAAGAAAAGAACAGAATAGAATACTTAAATTTTTTCCAATTATGGGCCATTACTAACGTAATAAGCACATGCTATCTATCATTTATGTATAAATGAAGTCATAAAATAAGAAATGTTTAATTCTGATTGTTATAATTAACATAAGAAAATAATTAATATTCAATAAAATGATGTTAATAATATAAACATAAAAGATTATGACTAAAATAATTGCTCTAATTAAGCTGTTGAATTGATAATGAATATTAAATTTTGTTACAAGTTTGCAGTGCGAGACTGCACATACAGCATACTGGGATATCTTTAACATTCATGTGGGACAAATTTTCGTGGCTTTCTTGGTTAAGTCAACCCATAAATTTAATAAAATTCCCATTTATTTTGCATGCAAAAGTTGAAATACACAAACTCATCAATTTATAAAATACCCATTTAGACCCAAACCACAAATTTCCATGACCATGAAATTAAATCATTTTACAGTATTATATCAAATGTAATGAACTAAGTACTAATGGGGGCCAGTTGTAGTCAGTGCTGGCAAGTAAGCCTTAATCGCCATAATAATCAGAGGAAAAAAAAACAAAGCAAACTCAAAATAAGGTGTTGAACTGTTACTTTAGCCCTAACCCTGCTAAATATCTTTAATGAACTTGTCCATCTTTCAATTTGCACAGTGCCAATTACTGTTAAAACGGGTGCTTACCAAAAAGATACATTTTTCTATTGACTGAATGGTGAACGGTGCAGATCTTGATCAGACTGCACAGATGTGCAGGCTGATCATGATCTACACTGGTCGTAAAGGCAGAATCAATCATGTCCAGCACGATAAGGGTTAGACCAGTCATGAAACACAAACTATCCTTACTGAATGGCTTGCTAGTCAATAGTCAAAACTATTGCCCGAGGTCTGTAGACATTCAGTAAGTATTATATGACATTAGAAATATAATCATATACAGTTTTATTTTAAATTTCTGACTTGTTAGCCCAGTAAACCTTTGTTGAATATAGACTTGTCATGCAGCACAAAACTATGGACTGGTGATTTATATAAGGGAGTTGTGTAATAATATACAATAATGTATGGCGCCAAACTTTGGTAACTGATCTTACATCTGAATACTGAAAATATATGCAGTTTTGGTTTTCAGTTGAATGTTCTTATAATGTGGCAAGGTGAAAACTAAATTAAAAGGGTCAATGGTTTTGCCAAGTGATACTCTTCAATTTGGTAGTTTTAGCAGTATTTTGTCAAAACTGGGATTTTTTTTTAAACAATACCTAACAGATGTCTGTATCTTTACAATGATATGTATTTTTGATGCTCTTTCTTATCAAAGGCTCATAATGCCTTTACTTTAAATGTGGCTGCCAATTATTTCCGTCATGAGTACAAAAAATATAAATTTGTTACTAAATCCTATTTTCGATAATTGTTTTCTCTAATATTTGTTAAAGTTTTGAATATTGATGAATATAGTGAGACAGTTTAATTGAATTGTTTTTGGTTATCTCCCTTTATGGCTCTAACTAACATATTAAAAGTATCGGTAACTCTTTCCTGACCATGTAATTATGCATATCATCTATTTAGACAGCTGTTTCATTTGTTTTAACCTTTAGCCTGCTGGCGGCAAGTGATTCTGCCTTGGCGACCAGTGCAGGCTGATCATGGTCTTCACTGTTCGCTATCCAATCAGTAAATTTTCAGTGAACACCCCTTCTAATAATAAATGGTTTTGCCCCGATTGAATGATGGACCAGTCCATTTTAGAAATTTAGCAGGCTTAGGGTTAAACAAAAAATATAAAGCCTTATGGAACTTTAATATTGCTGCACTTCTTGCACTGAAAGATTAACTTTCCATCACAATTGAGTACAATCGGGCCTTTTTGCGTCAAACTTTGGAGAAATTATTTTTTTCTATCTGAAATATGACCCAATAATGGCTATAAGATTAGCAAAAACATACTCGGAAGATTACTGAGAAAATCTGATGGCTTTTCAATTTAACCGTACACAGATACAATTAAATATTGATGGTCTCCGCTGCTGAGCATGAGCTTACAAAAATTGAGATTTTCAGGAGAAGCAATTTCTACATTTTGTTTTCTGAAATGATGCAAAAAGTTGGTTATAAAAATGTAGAAATTGCCATTTAATATCTGACTTTTTGAATTCCAATATGCAAGGTGCTGAGGTAGCAATTTTTCGGCAAGTTTGCATATTTACCTTTCCTTTTTTCCCTCCAACTGAGGTTTTTCAATGTCAGTGTTGTCACCAATTGTAACTGTTGTTATATTTTCTGATACTTTGGAATCATGGGGTCCATTCACTTTCTATGTAATGGAGTTCCGCTTAAGCCGTTGCTAGGGGGCTTGAAGGGGGTTGCACTTTCTATTACTTCTCATGAACAGACTCAGTCAAACCAAGTCTGCCATTATTTTGCTTTGGTGCATTCTATGCTTCCAAAAGATCTTAATATAAATTTTATTTATAAATGAATTCACAGACTGGTTTAGTTTAAACATATTTTATTTCATCCAGTCAAGTAACATAGTCATCGTGCAAAATACATTTATGAAATATTGGATCAGAAAACAAGCATTGTTAGTAAATGCTTATATGAGCCGCGCCATGAGAAAACCAACATCCGCGCAGTCTGGTCAGGATCCATGCTGTTCGCTTTTAAAGCCTACTGCAACTAGAGAAGCCATTAGCGAACAGCATGGATCCTGACCAGACTGCGCGGATGCGCAGGCTGGTCTGGATCCATGCTGGTCGCAAACCCACTATGTTGATTTTCTCATGGCACGGCTCATATTAATTCCTTTCAATTCACAGGTTTACTGGTGCTAAAACTGTTAGTTTAGCATTTAGTTTGGGGATCATCCACATGTTTTTAAGTAATTGCTATCAACATACCATAATTGTAGAAGGTTGAAAGAATGGAAACATGCAGACCTTTTTTTATATCATTTTGGGAATGCTACCTACATTGGGGAAATTGGGAAAAAGTTCTCTGAAGTTCTCAGTTGGAAAAACAAAATGTGTATAAAGATATTTTTTGTATGTAAAGTTTACAAATGTGGAATGGTAATTTAATAATGTTAATAACTGTGTATATTACATCTGTTGTTTACAAAACCACAATATAAACAGATGCAGTAGAAAAACTACTAAAAAACAGCACAATTTTTATGTTTAGAATTCAAGAAATCCATACTGGTTCTGGACTGCCTCCTTTAACTGAAAGTAGATTTATTGTGGAAAAAAGCCCTCCCATTTCAGACATAAACAAGGAGCTGCGTTCAATAAACGCTTGATGCCCCCAGTGGCATCATTGTCAATACAAAGCAACCTAAGTCCAAAACGAGGTCAAGGTCAAACTGAGGTCAGGTGATGTTTGAAGATGAGGAATGGTCACAGGTTACATCTGTATTAGTATCAATTCATTCTAAAACTTGTAAGCGGTATTGATGCTAGACAAAACGGTCCCACTTGGTTAACTAAGAGATGGCCCATATAAAGCAACCTAAGTCCAAAATGAGGTCAAGGTCATGGTCAAACTGAGGTCAGGTGATGTTTGAAGATGAGGAATGGTCACAGGTTACATCTGTATTAGTATCAATTCATTCTTGTAAGCGGTATTGATGCTAGACGAAATGGTCCCATTTGGTTAACCAAGAGATGGCCCATATAAAGCAACCTAAGTCCAAAATGAGGTCAAGGTCAAACTGAGGTCAGGTGATGTCTGAAGATGAGGAATGGTCACAGGTTACATCTGCAATAGTATCAAGTCATTCTAGTAAGGGGTATTGATGCTAGATGAAACGGTCCCATTTGGTTAACCTCGTACGGATGGACGGACGGACAGGACGGTCACTATATGCCTCCCGCATCAGTAGATGCTGGGGGCATAAAAATATGATCAGCTACTTAACCATGGCATAGAAGAATCATGAAACTAGTAAATGTTTCATGATGTGATCATTCACAAATTTTAACATCTTAATAATTTCGTCAAAATTCCCTAAATCTACTCAAAAGTGCATGTAAAATGTTTTTTTATTAAACACTGATGTGGACATTTCAACTGATCTCCAGTACCATTAGAAATGTTTATTAAAATCACACAAAGATTCAGTTATATATTTACCTGATCTCCTCATTGACATAACAGCTTGACAACCAGACCTTGTCAATTTCCTGTAACAGAAAAAACATAACTTGTTGTTTCTAGTTTTTTACTAATTTACTTCTACAGCTGTTTCAACAAGAGGGCCATGCTCACAATGTCATGAGTTTCACAGCTTGAACAGTTTCTGTAGAGGGTCACACAAGTGAAATAAATATAAGAAATTATTTTGACACAGGGCCAGTGTTTTTTCACAAGTTCCCACTTATTAAATATGGATGAGAAATGTGTGACAATATTAAGAAACCCAAGAAACAAGAAGTAAAACTAGATGTGTGTCACTAAGACACTGGTGTCCCCACTTCCTGTCCATGCTTCCATGGACCTCAGTGAAATATCTGTAAAATATAATTATGCAACAAAAACTTTTAAGCACTTTTTGTGTATATTTCACAATGTCAAGAACCATAACTCTGGTCTAGCTCAGTGAAATCCCAAAGAGAACACCAAAAGCACAACTTCACATGCCGTATAACAATCCTCTTATGTTTTATGACTCAAGTACATTTTGAAATACATGGGACACAAACTTTTATGCCCTTAATGCATATATTTCACTAAGTAAATGGCCAAAACTCTGGTCATGCAGAGCAAATTCAGGCTGAACAATATTCCTACATGGTCTAATGCCTCTAAGTAAAATATTTTTGAAGCTACTTTTTTCACAGAACGATTGAAACTCCTCAGCGATAAAAAAATGTTATTTGTACATGGTCAAATAATTTTGTTTTCAATTCTGAAGCAGTGAAAATCTACTTCCGGATGTAACAATACTGATGTTGGGCCATAAAAAAAACGAGACAGAAATGGTACTAAATGATTATGTAGCATTAACATTCAGTTCAGTTTCACAGATGATGGCAGACATAAGCAGGGCCTTCTCTGCCATTTGCCAATGTAGCCAAATGCTACAAATTCAAAGAACTGGCAACAGATTTTTGAAAGCGGCGGCAAGAATTTTATCAAAATGTGGCCAAATTTCAGCTATTCACCTTCACTTTGGCAGTTTCTCTCAAAAAGAGGCAACAACTTTCTGAGGCCAAATCATTTTAATTTTCGCGTCCTAGCGCGAATTTAAGACCGCGCTATTATATTTTTTATTTTATTTTTTCATTTCAAAAATTGAAAATGCGCGAATTAAAGCCCACGCGAAACAGTCCTTTTTTTACGTTTGCACGAAATTTCATGCCAGGAATTTAAATGATTTCACAGTAATAGTATTTCTAGAAATACATAAAAAAGGAGAGAAAAAACAACAAAGAAATTACCACTTGTAGACCTTCCTTTATGGTGATGTGAATATTGTGAAAGGCTCCAAATCCTGTGCGGGCAATTTTGACTAGTATCCCTGTCTTCCTTTTGATAACAAACTGAAGAATCAAGGCTAGTATCCTACAAAACAGCAATAATAGAAGTCAATGTTACAGAAGAACAAGAGCTTGTAGAACTCGAAATACACTTGATTCATTCAGTAACTACGAAAGGAACAGAAATAATTTGGTGACTGTGCACTGGACGCTTGATGTACCGACATCAAATCAATAATTATGGGTCATTTACCAGATCTTAGACTTAAGCATTCTTTAGTTCTTTGGCAAAAAGAATTCTACTGCTCTGGGTCAATGTGACCTTGACCTTTGACCTAAAAATCAACAGAAATCATCTGCTGGACATGATCAACCTCCCTATTAACTTTCATAATCCTAGGCTCAAGCATTCAAGTTATCGTCCGGAAACGGTTTAACTGTTCCGGGTCACTGTGACCTTGACCTTTTACCTACTGATCTCAAAATCAGTAGGGGTCATCTGCTGGTCATGACCAACCTCCCTATCAATTTCATGATCCTAGGCCCAAGCATTCTTGAGTTATCATGCGGAAACTATTTAAATGTTCCGGGTCACTGTGACCATGACCTTTGACCTACTGATCTCAAACTTTTATTAAATGATATACCTGTTTTTTTATCTGTAGATTTAATATAGAACATTCCCAGGACTGTTTCTGTTCATGAGATAAATATATTACCTACAGCAAAGTAAAACATTTCTTCCATTTCTTAAAGGGGAATATTCAATATCTGACCATGTATGCATTTTGAAAGACTTTAATAAAAAAAAGAATCTGGCAAAAAAATATGAAAATTGGACTACAAACATAGAAGGTATAATATGGCAATTGAAACGTTATAATGAAATGGCAGCCTTTTTGGAGACAGTGACGTCACTGTTCTGTCCTTATATAGGCATAGCCAAATTTGGCATATTATATAGCAAAACTGTGTTAAAAACAAACATAAAATTTAAGGTATACAATTTCACAGCTATTAAGGTTCATATATTATGACCTACTAAATATGATTTTCTTACTTGTTATTCACAGACTTGGCAAATATGGTAAAGCCCATATAAAGAAATAATGATGATGTCATTGTGCCCAAAATGCTTGCCGTTTCATTAATAGATGGTATTCAAATGGTTCTATCTTTTTTTATAGTCTGATTTTGATACTTTCTTCGTCAGTGTTTATGTTTCACCTAGTTCTTTCTTAGTAAGAAATGTTTCAAAATGTTGCATGTGGATAATCAGATTTTAGCCATGTAACGGATTTGTTCAAAACTTTAGCATCTGATCATTTACACTCATTTATGTTCACTTAATACAAATTAGATTTTCACTGGAGGTATTTTTAAAATTTAATTTTCCTATCCTGGTTGCCCAACCAAGATAGAGTTATTTTATCATAAGTATAAATTTGATAAACATACTTTGCCTAAGGAAATGTATAAATATTAGACATATTGTAATATATTTGTAAAATATTTGCATTAAAAATTATGTATTCATAAAAATGTTAAAGTGAAAAATGTCGAAATTTTTCTTAAAACTGTCTAAACTTTATCCAATATGTCTCTGCTTAATTGAAGTGAAAAAATTTTTTGAAAAAAAAGCATAAAATACCTTTCTCCTAATTGTTTACAAACAATGTACGTTTTGAACGTTTTACCTAAGTGTCAACAGTCATCATGGACAAATTCGGAAATTCTCTGACATTGATAATAATTTTGTGAAAGTGAAATAACTTTAATAAAAAAGTACAGTAAATTTCATTTTCATTCATTTCATTTGAAAGAAAGATTTATTAAAGACTATTATACGTAAATGAATACTGGCAAATCCGACAAGTTCAGTTTGTTTAAAAATATTTTAACTATAAAGGGAAGTAATAATTGTACATAACATTTAATATTATGTTAGAACTTTTTTATTAATTTATTTATTAATTAATTTATTTATTTCAAAATCAAATTATTCAAGATAGTGATATATACAGACAAACTATTAAGTTTGATTACTTTATAGAAAGAAATGTTTAAATCTTCATAACTATGCAGTTAATTCTTGCATTTTTTCATTTGTTATCAGGCTTAAAATTTCGGATGTTGAACTATGATTGCAGATCTAGATCTACGTTCTAATCTTTACAGTAAAGAACAAATGAACACCTGTTGATCTACGACCTGAACAGTTTTGAATGTTGATCTACAGTTTGCAGACTCGGACTTTACATACATGTTCGTCTACGATCTGAATAAATCCGAATATCGGTCTCGTAACGTTGCTATTAGGCTGTAATATTCAAATGTATCTTAAAGTAACCAAACTTTATCTACTATGTTATTGTAACTGCATATGTCTAACCAGATTAGTAAGGATATTATATCGTACCGTCGTATTCGGTATTAATGATCTACACCACAACACTCTGCTGTTGCGATATATAATGTCGTACCGTCGTACTGTCGACCTCGACACCACGACAGCACGATACTATTGTGAGATATTCGATCGCTACAGCATGACAACACGATTTGATAGTACAGTTATTTGGTGATTTGATACAACAAGACAACACGATATGATAATGCGATATTAAGTCGTCTTGTCGCATCGCACTGTGCTATCGCATCGTGTTATCGTGCTGTTGCATCGTGTTATCTTACTTTAGCATTGCATTATCGTGCTATCATATCCTGTTGTGGTTTTGTTGGACCCTGTTATCGTAATATCGCCCTTACCTCTTAAGGGGTCGACGGTATAACTATACGATCGGTCTGCCAGAACACCATTATGTTGTCTTAAACAAAATATTTTAGGAAACACCTACTTTTTACAATAATAAAGATCGATAATGACGCTAAATATCTGAAACACCGGGCAATCATGAAGTTAAAGGTTATCGATGAGTTCGTATCGACTTTAACATGTAAGAATATTCCAAAAAAGAGAAAAAGAATAGCTAAATTTTATAAACGCACGTACGCTGCGTATATTTTGTGTGACACAGCCTAAGCTCCTTAAGTGACAACATAACTGCGTCCAGTAGATCAGAAAAAAATGGAAAGATTTATAAGACTGGATTCGAATGGCAATATTTAAGGTGATTAGTAAAAGTGACTTGTATTATTCTGCTGTTTTTTGTTTTGTTTTGTTTTTGTTTAGTTTAACGTCACACCAACACAATATAGGTCATTTTCAAGCTTTTATGGTGGAGGAAGACCCCAGGTGCCCCTCCATGCATTATTTGATCACGAGCGGTCACCTAGGAAGAATTCATCGCTCGAACCCACATCGGTGAGGGGCAAGTGATTTGAAGTCAGCAACCTTGACCACTCGGCTACGGAGGCCCCTTGTATTATTTTGTAGTTTTGACTACTTTTAATACCTATTTATAATGTTTACATCTAAAAATCAAACTTACAGATAAGTTGCAAGAATGAACTTTAGTTTAAAATTGGTAACTTATTTAGATGTGTTTAGGCACAGCTCTGAGTTGCTTTGAAAATTTTAAAGCACAAATGTATACGTAAAGTCAATCGGATATATCAAAAATAATTACTTTGTCAGAACTAGCACATGTTGAGATTAAACAACTCCTTTTGTCGTCATAATGTAACGCAATTGGTTTCTGTAGACCAGTGTCTTTGGCTACCAACTGTCCGAGGCATTTCCCATTCTTATCAAACATCACAATATTGTGTGAATCGCATCCAGACAGGAACACGGTTCCATCACTAGATACACTTACACCTAATGTGTTGACAAGCCTTTTGTCCCGCAGTTCTCTTTGTACCGTATAATCTCTTCCCAGACAGACGGCTCCATCACTGCAATCTGTTACGATAACAGTTTCCCCACTGACTGCCATATGTCGAATAGCCGATTTAAATATATTCTGACCATAGATATCTTTTCTAACAGTTTTCAGTAGAGTACCGGATGTACTGTAGACATTTACACCTTTTCCGGTAGATATCCACAGTTCTCCAGGACAGTAAACCATTCCCAAAAGGTATCCAAATGCTACAGTTATCTCTCTTAGCTTAGAAAATGAACTGCCGACTGATATAAACTGAACCTTGTCGTTGCTCATTTTTACAGCGACTTCATTCTGACCAGTACAACAGATACCCATAGGACAGCCACCTAGGTCACAGTGATCCTTGAAGTTATAATTCATATCAAGCCTCTTAATATTCCTATTATCGCAGTCAGCCAGTATGATCGTACCGTCCTGTAGCTGACATACATCAATTATATAACACGTCTTACGGTCGTTTTGCATTTTGATATTTATCTTCTTTTTTGATTTCACCTTATATATTCTTCGGGCAGTTTGACGTTCATTTTCTGTAACGGTATTCACATGTCCTAAAGTTGTCGCTGTCAAAATGGAGGTCTTCAAATCTGTATTTTCTGTAAAACATAAAGCTTTACAACCTGCCGCCTCGCGTTCTTCAACCAATTTTTCTGCATCATTTACAGTCTGTTGTATCAGTTTCATCTGAACAAACTGTTGTCCTGCTTCTATACTGGTAACTGTCTGCAACTGACTACTTACAGTCTCAATTTCCTTTTTCGAATTTGCCATCATGTTGATATTATACTGCAGGTTTTCTTTCTCAGAAGTATAGTTCTTGTTAAGAGCGCCAATTGCTCCATGCTTTAATTTCCGGATATGCTCTATGAAGCTCCTCTCAATGTCCTCGATTTTGGCAAGCACGTCGTCCCTTTGCTGTTCAATGCTATCGATGTTTTTCTGTGTTTTCCTATCAATGGCAATAAGACGCTCTTGAATGTTTCTCGTCTGATTCTGTAAACGTTGTACTTCTTGTTGGTCGACGAGAGATGTGTGCATGTCTTTTATTTCACTAACGTCATTACAGGACCTAAGAAATAAAAGAAAACAAGCAGTTTTATTAACCGCACGTGACGTTGGCAAAGAAAAAAGGCTCGGTAAAAGTGATTCGGAAATAAATTAGATTTATCTAAGTGTTATAAAAAAAAAATCCTAAACAACGGAAGGCGGACAACAAAGTCCCCTTCCCCCTCCAGCTAAATTTGACCAAGGCGAAGAAAATCCCCTCTCTGATTTTAATTATAACCTTATCAATTGTAATGCCTTAGTCATGATACCTTTACAAAATTTTGAGATTGTATTTAACGAAATCAAGGGGTAGAAGAACAAACTTGGGTCGAATTGGGTTGGACGGATTTTGTCCTCTAGTGGGATGATTTTGATCTACATGAAAATACAACACTCATAGTAATCTTATACGTATATTCTAAATTATTGAGAATCGTTTTCATTTACAAGTAATACCTAATAAACAAATGAAAGCCCTAAAAGTATTTTTAAAAATGGTAAAATCTCATTACTTTCATTATTGTCTATTTTGAAAATTATTAAATTTTCTAAAACTATTGAGATCCAAGAATGTAAATATACAAATAATGTAAATAATAAATTGTCATCTGCTGTTACATATTGTTGTACGAAGGTACATATTTTGTTTCAAATAACAGTATATTTGTTAAGCAATTATGTCACAGGGGTAATTAAATAGAGTTGTACTATGTTCCTTTGCTATGCACTTCGCACAGTAGACCATATCATGGTTCCACAGTACATCTCAATGTCCTGTTTGGATGGTAAACGACATTTTGTAGCTATGGTAACCATATTCCTCGTTTTGTAGCAACTGTGTCTATTAGCTTATGTGAAATAAAAGCTTTTCTTTGACCATGCTGGTTGGTACATTTTGTACACAGATACTCCTCACATTCTGGACAGTACTTGACAGCTTCCTCCCTTACATGGTATCCCTCACACTTGGTACATGTGTACTCAAAGTCCGCATCCGAACCGTCTCTGATTGATGCGGAGAATCTTCCTGCAGCCATTTTACTGCTATGTAAAATTTAAATTTGTTTGTTTCATTTTAGTTTTCAGATGGTAGGTATTTTGATAAAATATCAAACTTCATGTCTTTATCTCTCTTTATCATAGTTATACATGTTTGTAAATTTGAATTAATATCTTTATCAAAATGATATCACGTCAAGTCCAAACTAACGGTTCAACTCACTATGATATTCTATTGTTCCGTGTTTTACTCTATTTGTCAAATAAAACTCTATCATATTTTGTACAAACTATTTGAGAATGTGTGTTTAAATGGAATAAATTTGAAATCGGGCCATCTAATATAAAATCACACTAGATTAATATGACTAGAGGGTCATGATGACCCTGGATCGCACACCAGAGTAATATGAGCTACATGTTTCAAATGTCAAACTGATATTTTTAGAATTTTTTTGGAAGATTTTCTGATGTACAATCAAGTAACCCCTGGGGCGGAGCCAAGTTTACCCCGGGGGTCATGAATGGAACAAAGTTTGTAGAAGTCTACTAGGCAATGTAACATATCAAATATCTAAGATCTAGGCCTTCTGGTTTATTTTTAGCAAATTTATGAAGATTTCCCTATATACAATCAAGTAACCCTTGGGGCTGGGTAAATTTGACCCTAGGGGGGTCCAGATTTGAATTTTTTTTGTAGAAGTCTACTAGGCAATGCTACACGTCAAATATCTAAGATCTAGGCCTTCTGGTTTATTTTTAGAAAATTTTTGAAGATTTTCCTATGTAAAATCAAGTAACCCCTGGGCCGGGTAATTTTGACCCCGGGGTCATGATTTGAATAAATTTTGAAGAGGTCCATTAGGCAATGCTACATGTCAAATATCTAAGCTGTAGGCCTTCTGGTTTATTTTTAGAAAAATCTGAAGATTTTTCTATGTACAATCAAGTAACTCCATTGGGCGGGGTCAATTTGATCCCAGAGGTCATGATTTGAACAAATTTTGTCTACTAGGCAATGCTACACGTTAAATATCTAAGATCTAGGCCTTCTGGTTTATTTTTAGAAAATATTTGAAGATTTTCCTATGTAAAATCAAGTGACCCCTGGGGCGGGGTCAATTTTGACCACGGGGTCATGATTTGAACAACTTTAGTAGAGGTCCTCTAGGCAATGCTACAGGTCAAATATCTAAGCTCTAGGGCTTCTGGTTTTTGAGAAGAAGATTTTTTAAGATTTTCCTATGTAAAATCAAGTGACCCCTAGGGCGGGGTCAATTTTGACCCCGGGGCCATGATTTGAACAAACTTGGTAGAGGTCCACTAGGCAATGCTTCACACCAAATATCTAAGCTCTAGGGCTTCTGGTTTTTGAGAAGAGGTTTTTAAAGTTTTTCCTTTCTGTTGCCATGGCAACCAGAGTTCTGCATGGAATTCAATTCTTTGAACAATTTTTAAAGAAGACCATCCAAGGAACATCCCTGTGAAGTTTCATCAAAATTGGCCTGTTGGTTTAGGAGGAGATGTTGTTTAAAGGAAAGTGTGGACGGACGGACGCTGGACGGACGGACGGACGGACGCCGGACGGTGAGCGATCACAATAGCTTACCCTGAGCACTTTGTGCTCTGGTGAGTTAAAAAAATACAAACTTATTCAATTTCACTTTTCATTGTTTTCTTGTTTCACGGACCCTCAAGAAAAATAGGTAATAGATCTACCCCATTATTCACACAAAGAGATTTTTAAAAAAATTATCAGAATATAGATTATGATTTTATTTATATATTTCACAAGATAACATGCTTAGACACGAACTGTATATAAATACGACCAAATTAACTGAAACATTTAAAAGCAGTTATTTCCGATAGTTATATACAAAACCTAACTTACCGAAGTCTGTTAGAGAAATTTTCTTTCCGAATTTACATTATAAGACATAGTTTTTAAACATTTTTCAGTCCCCTGTCAACAAAACACTTCTCTTGTTTACAAGGAATTTGATATGGGTTAAATTTCCTTGCTCTATTTTTAATGTTTAAAGGGAGAGAAGTAACTGAAAATTTCTGATTCTTGCTATCTGCAGTTATTACTCATGTTCATAGTTATTTTCCGCAATGCTAAGAATTGAAAACATAAACGTGCGTGTTCACCTTTGCTAAACCATGAAAAATCTAATTAAGTGTGGTGTTCTGGAAAGAATATTAATGTGACACAATCGTGGCACCGTTAACTATCGCACCACCGTTAAATGTCGCAACCAAAGTCAAATATAGAAAGGTTGACGTGATATGTTACAACCACCGCTAAATGTAGACATTGTAACTAAAAAATTAAAACCGGAATTTTTAACATTTTGACTCCAAATATATATTGCCAACTGCATCAGATAATATATATACAATATTTAAATGCTGTGTGTTATTTTTTAAAAGAGATATTTACTCCAAAAAATTTAGTCCCCATAGCATTTTTGGAAATAGGATAGACAACTCCTGAATGACTATCTCATCAAATTTGCTGATATAAAAATCAACTTAGGTATTTTCCCGGGATACCCTCATTAAAGTCTGTTTCTTCATTTCATTCAGACATGGAATGTAAACAAATACAGGAACAACTTAACAGTACAAGGACATCAAACAACCTATTTCATTTTCCTTCAGGACAGGTACACATGTTAGGTCATACTTGTAGTTAATAAACCAAAATGTAAAACAATTAATTAGCTCATCAAAGAAATGAAGACTAATAACTTCACAATATTTTATTACCTCCCTTCATTACATTTATCATCTACATTCTACATATTTTTTATGGAATTACCTCCCTTTATCTCAAATAAGCTTTCTTATAATTATTGCAATTTAATCAGTCAGTATTTTTACCTTAATTTTCAGACAAATAAATTTATATTTTTTTAATCCATGGTAAGATGAAAAGCATAAATTATATTAAAGAATACCATAAAGCATTTATCACACATGAATGCAAGGTATACACAACAAATAATTTTGAGCCTTGTTGCCAATGACAATGTTGAAAAATATTAAAACTCAGATTGCATAACAGTGAGATAAAATCTTTTTAAGTTAAGTTAATAATTCCCATATTAACTTATGACTACAAAAAATTTAAAGTATGTTGTTATTCCCATTTCAGTCCAACATATCTAAAGAAGTAAATACTACAAAGACAGTATATCAAATTTTTGAAAATAAAATTCCACCAACATATTTTGTTCTTATTTCTTTTATCTTGATTATGTAGTGTACTTATCTAGAATGATGAGATATTTTGAAATGTATATTTCTTTATTCTCCTGGATGGAAAAAAATAAAATATATAAACAAAACAACCAATTATACCAACCAAATTGTAAAATACTTAAGTTTCTTTGATGTTAGTAATTATATGTTGAGACATGAAAACAACATAAAATATCAACATAAAATATAACTAAAAAATTGTGGCACATCATATGTAGATTAGATTAGACTGTATTATACAAATATTTATATGAAAATATGTGACAACTCTGGTTAAATAGAATATTAGTTAACTTATGGTAAAATGTTGAACTGCTTTAACATTAATCTAAAAGTGATGAATGAGTTCATCTTACCATAACTTTGACATTTAATGTATTATTAAGAAAACTATAACATACAAGAAATGACACACAGACAGTATAAGTTGCTGAATGACTGGGTCAGTCTCCACCACAAATACTATGAAACTTAAAAAGTCCAATTAAATGTGTTTTCTTTAAATTAGATTGATCACATTTTAACACTCTATGAATGCAATAGTTAAATGCTTGCTTCTTACATGCATGCAATAATGGAAATAAAAATGATTTAACAATATATGTATACAGTCTTGTCATGATACACATTCTGTACAGATGATAATACATAGAAAAGTCAACATATTTATTATATGGGTCCATCTCAGTTTACAGCTGGTGCATGGCTGTCTTGCACTTGAATATACATCTTGCAGCACAGTTGGGGTAAATTCCATTTCACATGACAACACACTTGTAGCACTTCTGGAAATACAAATGTAAAACTTTATTACATAAAGAGAATAAAACATGATAGTTTTTAAAACAATTATAACATCATTTTAGACATTTGCAGATATTCTAATCTTAGAAATATATTATCAAGCAGCAAGTCAGGTAACTCTACAAATTGACATTTTGTCTAATTTCAACTTGTCTAAGGAATTACCTGTTTTAAGCAGCAAGATTGTGTTGCTACTTGGCTTGCTGGTTTATTTAAATTTTACATATACTTAGATCCACTAAATGACAAGTTATTTAATAGGACTTTCTGAAAAGATTGCATATTTTATAATATTCAATGTACATATATTCAATAAAATGGTGAAAAAAATAAACAGATAAATCTGATGATGTTCACCTATGATCTCACCTAAAAGCTCCAACAACAACCTACAACCTCTGATTAGTATATGATGTAATAATGATAAACTACCTAAAGTGTTTTTATATAGCATGCAAAAACAATGAACTTGAGAACTGCCAAAACTTCACCTTATGAGTAATATATGTTCACTTTTCCCCTTGTTGAAAGTGTTGTTTTTCTTAAAGCATTTGAAATCATAGATATTATAAGTACAATGCAACCTATGTAGAGCAACACCCTGTGGGATATACAAATATTTTAGTTATTTTGAGGTTGTTGTTCTGGAGAAGTAAATTTGATAGTTATATTTCAGCTTAGGGAAATTCTCATGATGTTGTTATAGAGAGGTTTTTGCTTCAGAGTGAGCTACTCTGGAGAGGTTGTACTGTGAAAATTGCTTCAAACTTCATCTCCTTTAACTGAGCTAAATGAAGAAAAACAACAAAGGATTTTCCAAATTTAGAATTTCCTTGTTTACAATTTGACATTTAATGTTAGGCAACTATGCAGACATATTTTTATGTGACACAATGCCGCCTTTAACTATTTTATTCCAATGAACAAATTGTCAGTCTTGACAAAATCATGTGAAAAAAAGATCACAGTAAAAAAATTAATCCTAATCATTTTATATATATTGCAAAATCAGCTTTACAGAACTCATAAGTGACAAAAAATTAAATTCAAATATTGCCTTTGTGATGTGCAGCACTGGCCATGTCTTTTTATCACAATAGTTTACCTTATTTATATCTGTTACTTTTGTCATAACTTCTATGTCCCTTCTGCACTAACAATTGTCTTCAAGTTCTGAAATATTGTAAAACATTAATTCACACACATTCTAGGAAATCAACATAAAATCAGTGTCAAGCATTTGAATATAATTGTTTTAATTATCTTAATACAAAGATACAAATGTACTTCATGTTTTTGCTGACTGATACAATATACTGAAATTTGTATTTCAATATTTATTATCAAAGTACATGTTCATTCTATTTTTGAAATGTTGACATTACAAAGCTATCACATATTTATTACTAAACCATATCTATTATCATTATTTTTAATGGAGATATGTACTTAGTAAATTGAGGGATACACAAAGCTACAGGAAAGAAATGTTTATGCCAGGCTGACATAAAGTCCAGAAGGTTCACATCTTGTCAGGAATGTCAGTCTTATAGCTGTCTTGTACAGTTATTTCAGGAGCAAGAATGTAGCCATACAGCATATAAATGCTTTGAGACCTTTGTTTAACATACAAAAGCATAATACCTCCTGCATTTTTCATAATGGTAACATCTTCTTGGACTGCCACAGGGTAAGACAGGTCAAACAACTGTACATGTACATACTCAAACTTTTCCCTACCAAAACTGAAAATGAAAATTATACAACATTTTTTTTTTCCTTTATTTTTGTACAAAAGATGACCTATGCATTTAATACAGACTTTTTACATTTATTAATCTAAATATATTAAAATTTATAAAATATCTCATAACTCATTGTATGATTAAAATTATAATCATTAATAAACTATATCAAACATGAACCTGAAGTGTTCTAATTTATAAAGCTGCAATTAATATCGAAAAAAAAATGCAACTATTGTATACAATGTATATTAAAAAAAGTATCACGAACCTGATTATAAAACAGTCTCAGTTCAAATGTAATAACACATGACTGTCAGAAAATCAATGTATGTTGTACTTTAATGATATCATCATGACATGAATGCCATCAATAAACTTCATATATAACAAACTATACCACTATGTCAGCCTCTTTCTTGTATTTTCTACAGCTTCCAAAGACAGACTGCAACTACATGTATCAAACACTGTAAGTAAAAGATACAAATAATCATTACACAAGAGAATTTTTCATGTTAAATAAAGGGAGTTAATTAATTGCAATCTGAGAATTTTTGCTAAACATAAAGGGAAGTAAATTATCAATAAAATGAATGAAGAAAAATGCATATATAAGGGAGGTAATTTAGAAAAAAACAACAACTTCAAATGTCAGTATAATGATAGTTGACATTGACAATGACCTATATCAAGTATGCACAACATAAGAAACAGCAAGCACTTGAAAAATGCATTATATTTCCTTGCAATATCAAGAATATTTGACTGTATGTAAGGGTTCTCTACATGCTGTTATACTGAAAAAACTTTAGTCTAAATATAGCTTACTGGTACTGATGATAAACCCGGACAGATGATAAAGTCGATCACCTTAGAAATATTCGACTGCAATTGGTTATTTATAAAATTGAACACACCATCTAATAGTTTTCACTTACAACACCAACTGTTGTAAACAAAAACAAAATTGGTAAATATTCTGTATAAATAAATGACTTACATTTATTTGTATAAAAAATATTTATCCAAAATTACTGGGGAAGAGGGTGTTTTTTGCGCATGCTCACTGTCGAAACATGAAGGCCTGACATTTGATAACTTTTCATTACTTGACCAGGAATGACTGTTGCAGCTTTTTGGGGAACGTTTCAATATAATAATACCAAGAAAATTTTGTAAATGAAAAAGTGTTCGAATTTATCATCAGTCAACGTTCATACAGTCCCCATTTTACATACCCCTTTCATGGCCTCACTTCGTGAGAGTTTGCTTACGAAATACAAATTTGAATTATGTAAAGTTTTCAGCAAAGGTTAAGCTTTATTTTGATACCGACCATTGATTACAATTTGCAGAAATAAAAAAGTTACAGGTAAAAAACCTCATTTTCTGTTCGGGTTTATCATCAGTACCTGTAGATCTATTTATATCTTCAAAAAAAGGAAGTCCCAAATTTCCACAGCTATTCACAGGCTGAAAATTTTAGGTACTAATATCAGCAAAGAGGCTGATATCTATACTTTTTAATAACTATCGTCAAAGGTAGGGAAAAACTTACTGGAAAGGCATAAACTTCTGATCCACAGGTGCCCGTCCAGTCTTGGTGCCCATATGGGTGCCGCCCCCTCAAAAAAAAAAAAAAATAAATAAAAAAAAATAAAAAACACTGTTTTAAGCCTAAAACGAAAAAAAATTTTTTTTGAATTTTTTTCCCCCCCCTATATATACTCTTATATGGAAAAGGTGCATGTGTTGCCGTAACGCTATGGAGGTTTACTAGGACACGCTGTGGAACAACCAAAATGTCCAGTTCAGTACCAATGCAAGCTCCCCTGCTGCAATTTACACATCATGCATTTATAAATAGTAAACCATCCTTTTCTACCTAGTAAACAGCCTTAAATAACTTACATTTAATTCAAACAACCCAATTGTCTAGACACTTGCAAAATAACAGTGACGATCGGCCATTTTGTTTCAAAACGAAAGTAGAAAACCTATTCCGTTGTTTGCGTCTTAGAATTTAAATGTAAGTTATTTAAGGCTGTTTACTAGGTAGAATAGGATTGTTTACTATTTAATAAATGCATGGTGTGTAAATTGCAGCAGGGTAGCTTGCATTGGTACTGAACTGGACATTTTGGTTGTTCCACAGCGTGTCCTAGTAAACCTCCATAGCGTTACGGCAACACATGCACCTTTTCCATATAGAGTATATATATGGAAAAAAATTTTCAAAAATTTTTTTTTTTCGTTTTAGGCTTAAAACAGTGTTTTTAATTTTTTTTTTTTTTTTTTTTTTGGAGGGGGCGGCACCCATAAGGGCACCAAGACTGGACGGGCACCTGTGTTCTGATCTAGTCATTTCAATACATTTTCAGCTCATTTGCATATAAGAAGAAATTTACAGAATTCCCCCTGTTTCTCTTCATTTTCAAAAAAATCACCAAGATGGATATAAACCAAAACATTCTCCTATGTGTCAGCTATCAGATATATATTTCAACAAAAACTGTCAACTTACCTTGTTTTTAGAAGAAGACAAAATTCCATGTCAACTTTCGCTTCCCCGCAAAACTGTACCGGTGCACACATAAAAAAATCTCAACTGTGATTTTCAAAATAATACAGTCAGACCACAATTATTTCCCTTGAAAATAAAATGCTCTACATAAATGCCTACAGATTTGGATAGTTGAAGCAGATTTCGACAGTCTTTCATTTTTAACATTTTTATGAAATACATGCAAAATTGTTGTATAGTTTTGTCAAGAGTTCTTTCACTTTCACAGATGAAAATTTGAATAGACTTTCATCTTTACAAAATGATGAAATAAATTAAAATGCATTGCGCTTTAACGTTTCATTTTTCATTTTCACAGACAATTTGTTGAATTCTAAAGTTGTTGCTTCATTTAAACTAAGTGGAATATTAGACAGAATACAAAGCTGTTGTACCTTCGACACTCGTTTTAACTGTATTAAAATTTAAATTGTTTTAAGTCTTTGAGTGTGTATTTCTGCTTTTAAAAACTAGTTCTCATTCACTGTTCAAACGAATTTAAATTGGTATTTTTGTCACATGGAAAGCTGTGACTGTGAACACAGTGGGGATCGAACACTTGACCTCCGGATTGAGCAGTTCGGGGTAAAATTATACATTAACAGAGTAAATATCTTCTATATATTGCACATGAAAAAAAAATATGGTACCGGGTGATTACTTTGAGCTTTCACAAAACTTGTCCGTATAGGGCTCAACGTAAATGAAGACCTCACACGATATTAAAAGCCTTAGTAATTAATGCTACTGTGACCTAAGATATATGTCACTATTTCATATTATTTAGCTTTCACAAAACGCAGCCGTATACGACTCAACACAGGAACGAAAATCGCATTACAAACTTGTTTTAATCCTGGGCTACAGTGACATGTGTTTGTCCCTCCCTGTCATTGAAGGTATATCTTTGAAGCTAACATTGTGATCAACAATTTGAGAAGTTAGATTGCCGATTCGGTGCTTTGGTTACGGCAGGGTGACGGTATCAATTCGGAATAAAATTATATATTTACAGAGCAAATGTTTTTGTACGTTGCATATGAAAACATTATAGTGTACCGGGTGATTACTTTGAGCTTTCACAAAACTTATCCGTATAGAGCTCAACGTAAATTATGACCTCACACGATATTAAAGCCTTAGTAATTCATGCTACTGTGACTATATATCACCAGTTCATCTTTTTCAGCTTTCACCAAACGCAGTCGTATACGACTCAACGCAGGAACGAATTACAAGCCTGTTTTAATCCTCGGCTACAGTGACTTATGTGTTTGTCTCTCACCGTCATTGAAGGTATATCTTTCAAGTTAACATTGTGGTCTACAATTTGAGGGGTTACATTACCGATTCGGTGCATTGGTTAGGGCATGGTGACGGTATCAATTCGGAGTAAAATTATATATTTACAGAGAAAAGGTTTCAAACAGTGGTATAAAGGGGAGCGGTATTATACTTTTCACTCTTTCTAACAGTGTCATGAAGGGAAGCGGTATTTTACTTTTCACTGTTTCAAACCGTCTGACATGAAGGGGAGTTGTATCATATCTTTAACTGTTTAAAGTAGTGACATGAAGGGTAATGGTATTATAAATTTCACTGTTTCAAACAGTGTCATAAAGGGGTTCGGTATTATAACTTTCACTGTTTCAAACAGTGGCACGAAGGGGATTGGTATTATACTTTTCACTGTTTCAAAAAGTGGCATGAAGGGGAGAGGTATTATAGTTTACTCTGTTTCAAACAGTGACATGAAGGGTAGTGGTATTATAAATTTCTCTGTTTCAAAAAGTAGCTTGAAGGGAAGCAGTATTGTTATGTGCTAGCAGGGGTTCTCTAGACAATGAAATCTAGAGTTCAATAGCTAAACATTTTAGAGCCCCTGTCTGTAACCAGGTTCTCAAAATTAATTTCTGTTAAATAAATAGATCTATGACAGTGTAACAATATTTCATCACCATAATCAATATGCACAGATGTTCTGATGATTTTTATAGAATTCTGTTTTGATTGTTATCCCAAGGCTTCCGTGTTCACGAATTTGCTTAAAGAGCAAAAAAACAGCACGGGCAAGACAGTGGTACCAGTTACCGTAAAGTTCTAATAAGCATATATAATTGTTTATCAAACTTCATTAACTATCTAAATAAATCTTAGTTCCGTAATGAACATTGTTAATAATCTTATTCTGTCTTAAATAATCCAGAGTAGGGTGATAGAAGATTGTATTTATTGACTTTTCTCTACTTTTGTGTTGAATTTACTGTTACTTAAGAAGAAATATGTGCTTTCTGAGAAAAAATTGCGTAAAGATGTTTACCGATTGAAACCAAAATTCTGAATGCCAGATCGACCAAAAATTGATACTTTTATACTAAGTCTGGGTCGGAATGACCAAAAACAGGCCGACCCTACCAGAAACAGGTAAAAACATACAGATTTGGGTCGAACTGACCTTAAAGACGCTCACTACTGTTTCGTATTTTTCCCCAATAATAGATTTTGATGAAATGTTCTGTATTAAAAGATCATGTTATGATGTATTGAAAAAAATGAAATAAAAATACTAGGTCAGCAGCTTTGTTTCAATTCTATTTGCCCCTAGATATGATGCTATTTTTAACATTTTTCAAAATTTCTGTAATCCTAAAATATATTTCAGTAAAGTACGATAACCAGCATAAATTTGATATCTATGCATTTTTATAACGGAAAACAATATATCTATTTGAAGCATGCTCAAAAAATCAAAAGAAAATGATTTTTTAAAGAAAGGAATACTTGTTCAGCAGGCCCAAGGGCTATTTTTGCATATTTTTGTCAATTTTAAGTTGGTACTTCTGCTATTTTATCGAGTTTCACATAATAGAATTAAACCAAACTCTGCCCATACCTTTGGTTATGTCTACCTAATCTAAAATAAAAAGAAAATTGCTAGGTCACCGTATTAGATTTTGCTTAAATCAAATTACAACCCGGATGGGGTGTGGCGGGCATTTATACAACGCAGGTTGGTACGAAATTTACGTAATCAAATTTTATTTCAAACAAGGGCATATATTCAGCCAAACTCTTGACAGTATTCTGTATTTGTCCACAGCTTAAGACAAAGATATTTAACAAAAGGATCAAATGGCCCAAGATCGCTCAACTTAGGAACATTTGGAATAAACTCGCTGAAAGTGTGAGTGTAGAAACTATTTTCTGGATTTCTATAGGAACATATTGATCTTAAAAGCAATAGGTGTTATCCACTCTATTTAGCCAATCATCCCACTAAGTTTGAAGAGTACAGGTTAAAAGATTCCCGACAAATGTCACTGAAACCCTTTCAGTGTTTGAGCAAATGACTTAGAGATATCATATCAAATTATCAAACGGCATATTTCGTAATAAGCGGACTTTAACGTGTTTCTGAAGTATTTTGATGTCATAGAACGATGTAAGTTTCCGCATTTCTCCGAACAAAACCTAAACTTTACGAATACGAAAGTACGGTATTGGTACGGTACGGGATTAGAAACGGTTGTCACTCAGGAGGCAGTAAACAGTTTTCTGAGCTTCTCGGCCTAGAGTCGCCTACCCAACTTTCAAAACCTCACACAAAAGTCTGTAACCACACACCTGAAATAAAGATACTGCAACATTAACATCACTGTATGTCTATCGTTACAAACCATCTGCAATACATCTCTAATATCTAGTTTTCTGTTAACAAGACCTGAATTTTGTGCTCTCCCGGTCGCGGAAACTGATGACGAAAAAAGCTAAATTTGCCAATTTCCAAATCACTGTAGAAAATTCCCTGCAAATGATAGCCCCAACTGCTACACTATTCCATACTCCAGTAACACTGTAAAATCTAACAATAAGCTCAAATATATGTGCCATCCGTACCGTTTTTTCACTATTCCAGTTTTCCTGAGGTCCCTGCTAAAATGACAACCCCACTTTAAGCTAGCTCAGAGGAAGCACCTGCAAATCATTACGTCATACTATCAAGATCAAGGCTACTCAACTGATTTTCTTTAAATAAGTGAAACTCAATTCTAGCCGGTGAAACTTCAATTCTAGCAATTATTATTATTTTAAACTTCAAATATCCACTTCAATCCGTAAATTGCCTCTAATTTGTAAATTTGACCTGGCCAATTCGACACTAACAGCTCAAAACTGTTTACTGCCTCCTCAATGCAAAGTTGGAGCGGCGGTATAAATTACAGACTCGGGAATATACCAGATTGAAGCAATTTGAACTAAAAGCACTTTAAATGTATATATTTTGTAACCATGGTGATACTAACTCTAACCTCTAGTCAGTATATCATACATATTTTACACTAAATGCGTGCGAACATGCAATAATTTGCGTATTTTTGCCGTACGCGACATTAGATAATCACTTCCGGGCATGCGCAGAAGACCGCCCCAACTCTGGAATGAGCTACATCGATTAGAAACAACCAAACTGGCACGGTGTTGGGGTAAATATCGACCCGTCCGGAAAAACTATCGCGAGCGCCTTTAAGTTTGTCGCGACCCAAAACGGGACGGTCAAAACCTGGTAAAAATCAGGTCGAAAACTAATGCGCTAAATACGAGAAAAATGGCGGTTAACAAGCCTATTAAAAATTAACACAATGTCCAATACTGAAACTATTACAATAAATAGGGTAATAGATTTAAGCCCCTTGGTAAATCTATTACCATATTGATTGTAATAGTTTCAGTATTGGACACTGTGTTATTTTTTTCTCGCATTTAGCGCATTAGTTTTCGACCTGGTTTTAACCGGGTTTTGACTGTCCCGTTTTGGGAAAAACCATAATTACTCTAGTATGAAAAGGTGAGTATTAAGCCCCTTGGTAAATCTATTACCGTATTTATTGTAATATTTTCAGTATTGGACATTGTGTTGTTTTGATAGGCTTGTTAACCGCCATATTTCTCGCATTTAGCGCATTAGTTTTCCAACTGATTTTAATCGGGTTTTGACCGTCCAGTTTTAGGAAAAAACATAATAACTATTACAATAAATACGGTAATAGATTTACCAAGGGGCTTAATACTTGTCTTTTCATACTTGAGTTATTATGCTTTTTCCGATGACTCATCAGTTTACATAACACAATGCACTGCGCAACATCCGATTAAACATGGCGTCTAAGAAGAAACAATGTGTTTATCAATACAAGCGTTTAAGAGTTTAAATTAGGTGATAAAACAGTGGAATAAGACAAAGTTACCTGGCACAAATGCAGATAATGTGCAGCATTTCATGCAGGCATACAAAACTAGGATTGGAACAATGGATTTCACGAGTTGTACATGAAAATAGTTGCAACAGGAAATAGATTCATGGAAACATGAGACATGACCCGGAACCAGCAAAAGATTACTAGGATAAAACATCTAAAATCCGAAGAAAACACAGAAAGATAAATGGCAAGCACTATGTGTTTCATGTGTAAGCTGTCCTGAAAATAAACCAGGTCATTCTGCATATTTAATGTATAGTGACTTGTCTCATGCTTCACAAAACCATCTAGTGCGGAAAAAGGTCAAAGAGGCTTATAGCCAGTATCTTGAGCACATCCTAAACTTGAACAACACTGATGCCTCACTCCCAAATAAACCAAATACTAAGAAACTGTACTCGCTCATTAAACACTCGAGACAGAAATCTTCCTCTGTCCCTCCCCTTAAGTATGAAAATAACCTCCATCTGGATGATCAAGCTAAGACAACAATACTGAACAAACAGTTTCAGTCTGCTTTAAGCCCCAAATCACCACTATAAACCTCGCCTCGCTCACGGGTGAAACACAATATAGGGAGCATTTAGAATATCACATTGTTATACATGGTTTTCATAAATTTCCTAACCCTTTATTGCAATTTAACATTTACACTTCATAACACTAAATATGAAGAAGTTCTGTGCCAAATTTTATTGATCTAGCTCAAATAGTTTTCAAGCAGTGGCAAAAAACGCATCTAGAAAAAGTCATTTTTGAAACGTTATGTTGTTGCACTTAAAATTTTCCATATTTTTCAAATAAAATAATGGTATGATATTATATATTTCCATGTAAATGTGTGTTATCAGCATAAAGACAATTTTTTAAGGATTATTTTGGTGTTGGATTTGTTATGAGTGGATGAAAATTGTTGAAGCTGTCGAGAAAAATGTGAAATGGGTAAGATGTTATGCAGTTTTTCACTGAAATTACTTCCTTTTGTTATAATGAATAATTGCAATGTTAACATTATTTTTTCTTTAATATTTTGGTCCAGAATCATTTCTCTGTTGTAATAGTACTTAAAGAAAAAAAATCAAAATCATGCATTTCTGAAATTTAATTGTATGAATTTTTGAAACTGAAAATCAGGTTTTTATGAAAAGTTGTAGAGTCCGTAACCAATTGTATTTTGTAGATTTGTAAGATATTATGAGAGTCTTTATTGATTTTTTCTTATCAAATTTAACTTTTGACATTAAATTTTTATGCTATTTCCTTTATCGTTAAGTACATTTTTGCTGTAGCACCACTAATATGGTTACGGACACTACAAAAACACTGTAGTGTCCGTAACCTGTCTTTCAATGGTGTAAATAAACATTTTTTAAAATTTTATTTATAGTTATTCTTATGAAAGTAATAACTGATTTCATAAGTTAATTAATCAACTTTATTTTTCATCAACTTGTTGATGTTGCAACCACATTGGAAAACCCTTATTGCGGCATCTTTATAAACAGCATCATTTTCTGTTGCTGCAGCATGAAATCGAAAGATGTCATAGCAAACATGGAAGCGACGAGAGATAAAGAATCACTATTTTTTTCAATATGGACGGTTCACTGATGATAAATTTAACAAAGTCTATTAATAATTTCACTACAAAAGGTAAATTTTGTCTATTTAATAATGCTACTTGAAACTGTAGTGTCCGTAACCAGAGCTGAAAAAATTAAATCTTGCATCTTTTTACATAAAAATGAAAAATTATCATTTTAAAGTTTATTATTATTGAGAAAAAACAAATATATGTATTTGTTGACAAATATTTTCAGATATAAAAATATAGATACAGTTCAAAAGTGCTAAAAATCATGTTTATCATCTAAATTGCACAGATTTATATTAAAAATGTAAAGATGTGATAATGATAATTAACTGTTATTCACTAAGACAAATTTCTTCAGGAGCATCATTGTTAAGATAATTCAAATTCATGTAGCTTACAATAATGTTTCTTTTCAAAATGTTTCAGCGTGACGGTGTTATCTGGTTACGGACACTACAGAAATTAAAACAGTGTAAAAAAAAACCCACAGTATTACTGAAATTTCTGTTTAAATTATTATACATCTTATAGTTCAAGTGAATAAATCTTTACGAGTATTAATGATTAAAAGTAATATCTAAAAACTTGCAAATGAAAGAAAAACTCTTCAAGAAGTACAAAGTACAAACCATGTGATGACAGGTACATGTATATTCATTTAGATGAGATTATATATTTATGTGATGGGCAAATAGTGTTCTATGCATGTATGTCTGTCAGTTCATTCAAAACCTCGTGTGTCAAACTCCTCCCACCATTAGACTGCTCTGCTTCAAACTTTCATAGATGAACAGCCTTGATGTGTAGATAACCATAAAAGAAGGAATTTCTCAGGGACTATTTCAACCACAGTCATGATACTATGATATTTTTACATAGAAATATTGAATAAATCTAGAAAAATCTTGTGTGTCCGACTCCTCCCACACTATTCGCCTGATTTGATTCAAACTTTTCAAAGATGAACAAGCTCAAGATGTGTATATTACAATAAAGCAAGGAATTTTTTCCTGTGACTATTTTACTACAGTTATGACCCTTCGATAGTTTCTGTTTTAATCATAAGGAATATAGAGAAACATTTTTTTGTGTCCAACTCTTCCAACACTAGTAGCCTGATTTGTTTCAGACTTTCACAGATGAACAAGCTTGATGTGCAGATGACCGTAAAGGGAGAAATTCTTTCTGTGACTGTTTTTACTTTAATTATGGCCCTTTGATAATTTTTGCTATATGGAATGTAGTATGATAGGGGAAAATCCTGTGTGTCCAACGATTCCCAAACTTTTAGCCTGATTTGCTTCAAACTTTAACAGATGAACAAGCTTTATGTGCAGATGACCATAGGGGAAGGAATCTTCTCTGAGTATATTTTTACTGGCGGCAGTTATGATCATTTTTGCTTTATAGAGAATGGCACAGTATGTGTGCGCATCTGTGTCGTATGGTTATAATATCTAGTTTTATATTGCAATTTAATTGCTTTATACGTATGTAGAAGTATTTCTGATTCACTGTGCATTTGTGATTCAGATATAGAGTTTTGATCTGATGAGGCAGCTGCAATGCTGAAACTTAAAAGGCACCAAAATGCTGAATAGGTTAGAAGAGGTTAAATGGCAAGAAAGGCAGAAACTCAATCCAGGCCAATGTGAAAATTAAAAGAACAAGAGGACCATGATGGTCCTGAATCGCTCACCTCTTCCCACATGACCCAGTTTTGAGTATGACATCGTTTTTCCTATTATTTGACATAGTGACCTAGTTTTTGAGCTCATGTGACCCAGTTTTGAACTTGACCTAGATATTATCAAGATAAAAACTCTGACCAATTTTCATGAAGATCCATTGAAAAATATGGTCTCTAGAGAGGTCACAAGGTTTTTCTATTATTTAACCTATTGACCTAGTTTTCGAAGGTACGTGACCCTGTTTTGAACTTTACCTAGATAAAGGTGAACATTCTCACTAATTTTCATGAAGATCTCATCAAAAATATGGCCTCTAGAGAGGTCACAAGGTTTTTCTATTTTTATACCTACTGGCCTAGTTTTTGACTGCACATGACCCAGTTTCGAAATGGACCTAGATATCATCAAGGTGAACATTCAGATCAATTTTCATGAAGATCCATTGAAAAATATGGCCTCTAGAGAAGTCAAAAGATTTTAATAATTTTAGATCTACTGACCTAGTTTTTGACCGCAGTTGACCCAGTTTCAAACATGACCTAGATATCATCAAGATGAACATTCAGACCAACTTTCATACAGATCCCATGAAAAGTATGGCCTCTAGAGAGGTCACAAGGTTTTTTTATTATTTGACCTACTGACCTAGTTTTTTAAGGCACGTGACCCAGTTTCAAATTTGACCTAGATATCATCAAGGTGAACATTCTGACCAATTTTTATGGAGATCCATTCACAAGTATGGCTTCTAGAGAGGTCACAAGGTTTTTCTATTTTTAGACCTACTGACCTAGTTTTTGACCGCACATGACCCTGTTTCGAACTTGACCGAGATATCATCAAGATGAACATTCAGATCAATTTTCATACAGATCCCATGAAAAAAATGGCCTATAGAGAGGTCACAAGGTTTTTCTATTATTTGACCTACTGACTAAGTTTTTGAGGGCACGTGACCCACTTTCGAACTTGACCTAGATATCATCAAGATGAACATTCAGACCAACTTTCATACAGATCCCATAAAAAATATGGCCTCTAGAGAGGTCACAAAGTTTTTCTATTATTTGACCTACTGACCTAGTTTTTGATGGCACGTGACCCACTTTAAAACTTGACCTAGATATCATCAAGGTGAACATTCTGACCAATTTTCATGAAGATCTCATGAAATATATGGCCTCTAGAGAGGTCACAAGGTTTTTCTATTTTTAGACCTACTGACCTAGTTTTTGACCGCACGTGACCCAGTTTCAAACTTGACCTAGATATCATCAAGACGAACATTCAGACCAACTTTCATACATATCCCATGAAAAATATGACCTTTAGAGAGGTCACAAGGTTTTTCTATTATTTGACCAACTGACCTAGTTTTTGATGGCACATAACCCAGTTTCGAACTTGACCTAGATATCATCAAGGTGAATGTTCTGACCAATTTTCATGAAGATCTTGTGAAATATATGGCCTCTATAGAGGTCACAAGGTTTTTCTATTTTTAGATCTACTGACCTAGTTTTTGAAGGCATGTGACCCAGTTTCAAACTTGACCTAGATATCATCAAGGTGAACATTCTGACCAATTTATATGAAGATTTTGTGAAATATATGGCCTCTAGAGAGGTCACAAGGTTTTTCTATTTTTAGACCTACTGACCTAGTTTTTGATGGCATGTGACCCAGTTTCGAACTTGACCTAGATATCATCAAGATGAACATTCTGACCAACTTTCATAAAGATCCCATGAAAAATGTGACCTCTAGAGTGGTCACAAGCAAAAGTTTACGGACGCACACATGCACGTACGGACGACGGACACCGCGCATTCACAAAAGCTCACCTTGTCACTTTGTGACAGGTGAGCTAAAAATAAGAGAGAAAGAAAGAAGGATTGTAGAATGAGACAGTGACAAGAAGTAGAGAAGAGTAACTCAAAACTAGATTTGTTAAGAAAGCAGAACTAATATCAAAAGCACATGATGAAGGAAAAAGAGCGGAAAGAAATTTTTGTGTCTGCACAAATAGGATCTGTCATAGGAGATAAGAGACAATTCGTTTCATTTATAGATGAAACTACTATGACTGATAATAGGGCTACATTTTCAACACCAAGACATCTGAAAATTTGAAAAAAAAAGTTACAAAAAGATTATAGATATGTGTACTTTCGTTAGATAATTCATAGTGTAGTGTCCATGACCATGAACTTAATTTCTTTTTTCTGGTTAGTGACATTCTTGAGTAAAAAAGTGTGTTAGTTGTGTGATATGAATACAAAGTATTGATAATAATGTATCACTTAGAGAACTTAATATTGCTTATTAAGTTACCAGATTTCATGAAAACAGGAAGTTTTCAGATTTTGCTATTCTGTTTTCTTTTTCATTGGTTTTAACTTGGCAAGTTGTATATTTTTGTTTGAAGAATATCAAATTTAAATACACTTTCCATTCAGATATCATTTTAACATTATACCAAGTAATTCATGAGTGGGTTTAATGTTTTTAACATAATCTAATGCAAAACCATCATGAGGCTTTTTTGTAGTGTCCGTAACCAATTACTGGTATCTATCAATATTTAGGATTTTTTTGAAAATTAATCACTTTCCCTTTAATCCAAGTCATTTTGTTTCAACAAAGACAGAATTTGTGTTGATTTTTCATTAAGTTTTCATCATTAACACCGAAACTGAAGATGTCAGATGATTTGAAATATACATGTTTTTTTAGCAACAAAATAATATCCAACAATATTTTTCTTTTTTCAGTATCTATACCTTTCCCAGTCCTATTTTTGCCTTGCATTATGTATTTCCATGTGTTTGTCCTACAAAACAGTAAAAAAAGTTCAAGTTTATCATAAATTTGAAGCTTTATTTTACAAAATGTACCACTTGTAGTGTCTGTAACCAGCAAAAATATGCATTTCATCAGCCTTTAAAAATTACATTTCCGATGCAAGTACCAGGAAACCACTTAAGTTGCTTATACTTCAAGTACACTACTACGTAGAAAAATACTTTTTTTGCCAAAATTAAGAACTTATTTTTTCACCTCCAAGTGCAACACTACTGTTCCCTATATTGTGCTTCACCCGTCAGCAAAATGAAACTAACTCCAGATGGTAATTCAGTCCCTACTGTGGCCAAATGGTATTGAGAAACTTCTCAGAAACCTGAACCCCCATAAGGCCAGTGGTCCTGACAAAATCAACCCCATAATACTTAAAGCACTCTCTGTAGAACTATCCCCCATCCTTGAGGTCATATTCCAGAAATCCCTGGAGGAAGGATCACTTCCATCCCAGTGGAAATCCGCATATGTTGCCCCCATTTTTAAAAAAAGTGATAGGTCAAATCCAGTAAATTATAGGCCAATTTCATTAACATGTGTCCTATGCAAAGTTCTTGAACACATTGTTTCCTCATCTATTGTTAAGCACTTCACCAACCATGGTATTCTGTATGACCTACAGCATGGATTTAGGGAAAAAAGGTCATGCGTTACTCAGTTAGTTATGATAGTAAATGATCTGGTCACTTCAGTCTACAATAAGAAACAAGTAGATCTTATACTACTAGATTTTAGTAAGGCTTTCGACAAGGTTAGCCATGAGAAAGTCCTTCTAAAAATGCACATATGGAGTCGAGTTAACACACTAAGATGGGTCAAAGGCTTCTTAGATAATAGGATCCAATCAGTAGTCCTAAATGGCACTATCTCTGATGCCATCCCAGTATCATCAGGTGCCCCGCAGGGGTCTGTACTTGGTCCCCTGCTCTTCCTAGCTTACATAAATGACCTCCCACAAAACGTCAGTTCCAAAGTCCGTCTGTTTGCAGATGACACGGCAATATATCTAACTTTGTCATCTGCAGACCAATCTGTCACTCTCCAAAATGACCTAAAAATTCTAGAAAAGTGGGAGTTGGAGTGGGATATGGAGTTCAACCCCTCCAAGTGTCAAGTGATCCACGCCACTAGAAGGAAACATCCTATCCCTACCCAGTATTACCTACATGGAGTCCAACTTGAATCGGTCAGCTCAGCTAAATACCTAGGCGTGGATATCTCAAATGACCTATCATGGGACAATCAGATAAACAGGTCAACCAAGAAAGCTAACCAAACCCTAGGGTTCTTACGAAGAAACATTAAAGTCAAATCCCAACCCATTAAAACCATCGCTTACCAGACTCTAGTCCGACCCAAGCTCGAATACGCCTCCGAGGTATGGTCGCCCCACACCCAAACTCAAATTGACCAAATTGAAAGCATCCAAAGGAGAGCCGCCCGTTGGATCAAGACCGACTAACAGATATGCTACACTCCCTAAACCTTCGCCGACCGGATTTAAGGCGTATAGATTATAGGTTATCACTCTTCTATAAGATTCATCATGATCTGGTTGCTATCCCAATCGGAGATTACCTGACCCCAATGATCCGATGTGTCCGCTATGGCCATTTCCTAGGTTAATTACTGCAACCACTGACTATTACAAGTTTTCTTATTTTCCGAGAACAGTGTACCATTGGAATCACCCCCCCCCCCCCCCCCCCAGTGTCGCCCACCTCCCTACCCTAGAGCAGTTCAGTGCTGCAGTTTGCAGCCTTGGACATGCCTCGCCCTAGTTATCCTGCAAACTCAAGTTTTAACCTTTTTATATCACCAAAGTTATTTTTAGTTTCTTCCACTCTAAAATTTTATCACTATATTCTTTCTCTTTTTGATTTTGACGCGCAAAACGTCTACGTTCCCTCAAGGGGTTTGACGTGAACGGAAGATAGATAAAACCACGGAGGTCTTGGGGTTTTCAAATAAGGTAAAATAACACTCAGGTAAATATTCCTTAATTATGAAAACTGTAGTCCAAATACGTGAGGCATAACAGTATTACACTTTTCCCTGTTTCAAACAGTGACAAAAAGGGGAGTGGTATTATACTTTTTATATCACCAAAGTTATTTTTAGTTTCTTCCACTCTAAATTTTTATCACTATATTCTTTCTCTTTTTGATTTTGACGCACAAAACGTCTACGTTACCGCAAGGGGTTTGACGTGAACGGAAGATAGATAAAACCACGGAGGTCTTGGGGTTTTCAAATAAGGTAAAATAACACTCAGGTAAATATTCCTTAATTATGAAAACTGTAGTCCAAATACGTGAGGCATAACAGTATTACACTTTTCCCTGTTTCAAACAGTGACAAAAAGGGGAGTGGTAGTATACTTTTCACTGTTTCAAAAAGTGGCATGAAGTGGGGCAGTATAATATTTTTCACTGTTTCAAACAGTGACATGAATGGGATGATATAATAACTTTGACTGTTTCAAACAGTGACTTGAAGGGGCGTGGTATTATTTATAACTTTCACTGTTTCAAAAAGTAGCATGAAGTACAGCAGTATAATACTTCTCACTGTTTCAAACAGTTGCAAGAAGGGAGCAGTATTACACTTTTAACTGTTTCAAAAAGTGGCATGAAGTGGATCAGTATTATACTTTTCACTGTTCCAAAAAGTAGCATGAAGTAGATCAGTATTATACTTTTCACTGTTTTATACAGTTGCAAGAAGGGAAGCGGTATTACCCTTTTCACTGTTTAAAAAGTGGCATGAAGTGGAGCAGTATTATACTTTTAACTCTTTCAAACAGTGACATGAAGGGGAGTGGTATTAAAACTTCACTGTTTCAAACAGTGGCATGAAGGGGAGCAGTATTATACTTTTCACTGTTTCAAACAGTTGCAAGAAGGAAAGCGGTATTACCCTTTTCACTGTTTAAAAAGTGGCATGAAGTGGAGCAGTTTTATACTTTTAACTCTTTCAAACAGTGACATGAAGGGGAGTGGTATTATAACTTCACTGTTTCAAACAGTGGCATGAAAGGGAGCGGTATTTTACTTTGTTTCGAACAGTGGCATGAAGGGAAATGGTATAATACTTTTCACTGTTTCAAACAGTTGCAAGTAGGGAAGCAGTATTACTCTTTTCACTGTTTCGAAAAGGTGCATAAATTGGATCTTTATTATACGTTTCACTCTTTCAAATAGTGACATGAAGGGGAGCGGTTTTATACTTTTCACTCTTTCAAACAGTGGCATGAGGGGGAACGGTATTATACTTTTCAGTTTTCAGCCAGTGGCATGAAGGGGAAAGGTATTATACTTTTCACTGTTTCAAACTGTGACATGCAATGGAGCTGTATTATAAATTTCACTGTTTCAAATAGTGGCGTGAAGAGAGGCGTTATTTATAACTCACTTATTTTAACAGTGGTCTGAAGGGGAGCTGTTTTATAAGTTTTACTGTTTCAAACAGTAGCGTGAAGGGGAGCGTTATTTATAACTCACTGATTTTAACAGTGGTCTGAAGGGGAGCTGTATTATAAATTTCACTCTTTCAAACAGTTTAATTCGTGGGAGAGGACAGGTGGTCTAGTGGTTATGATTCCGGCCGCTTATTCCGGAGGTCAAGGGTTCGAGTCCCACTGTGTTCACGGCCACACCTTTCTATGTGACAAAAATACTAATTTTAAATCGTTCAGGGAATGTGAACTTGTTTTTACAAGCAGAAATACACACTCAAACACTGAAAACAATTTAAATTTTAATACAGTTAAAACCATTGTTGAAGGTACAACAACTTTTTATTCTATTTAATATTCCAGTTAGTTTATAATAAATGAAGCAACAACTTTAAAATTCAACAAGTTGTCTGTGAAAATGAAAAATGAAACGTTAAAGCGCAATAGATTTTAATTTATTTCATCAGTCTATTTAAATTTTCATCTGTGAAAATGAAAGAATTCTTGACAAAACTGTACAACAATTTTGCATGTATTTCATAAAAATGTTAAAAATGAAAGAATGTCGAAATCTACTTCAACTATCTAAATCTGTTTCTCTCTGAAGTACAAAAATGTAATGAAAACTATAACCAATATTGAGCTCTTACATTAATTTGTGAAAGTGAAATAACTTTTGACAAAAAGCATACAGTACATTTCCCCTAGATTGTTTACAAACAATGTAACGTTTTGACGTCTACCTAAATGTCAACAGTCATCATGGACAAAATCGGAAATATCTCTGACATTGATAATAATTTTGTGAAAGTGAAATAACTTTTAATAAAAAGTGTACAATAAATTTCATTTTCATTCATTTCATTTGTAAGAAAGATTTATTATAGACTATTATACGTAAATGAATACTAGCAATCCGACATGTTCAGTTTGTTTAAAAATGTTTTAACTATAAAGAGAAGTAATAATTGTACATAACATTTAATATTATGTTAGAAGTTATTATTATTAATCTAATTTATTTATTCATTGATTTATTTTAAAATGAAATCATTCAAGATAGTGATATATACAGACAAATAATTAAGTTTGATTACTTTATGGAAAGTAATGTTTAAAATCTTCATAATTATGCAGTTAATTCTTGCATTTTTTTTATTTGTTATCACGCTTGAAATTTCGAATTTTGAACTATGATTGCAGACCTAGGTCTACTTTCTAATCTTTACAGTAAAGAACAAATGAACACCTGTTGATCTACGACCTGAACAGTTTTGAATGTTGATCTATGTTTGCAGACTCGGACTTAACATACATGTTCGTCTACGATCTACGATCTAAATTCGAATACCGGTCTACCAGTCATAACGTTGCTGTTACTGCTGTAATATTCAATTGTATTTTAAGATTTGTAACCAAACTTTATCTACTATGTTATTGTAACAGCATATGTCTAACCAGATTAGTAAGGATATTATATCGTACCGTCGTATTCGGTATTAATGATCTACACCACAACACTCTGCTGTTGCGATATATAATGTCGTACCGTCGTACTGTCGACCTCGACACCACGATACTGTTGTGAGATATTCGATCGCTACAGCATGACAACACGATTTGATAGTACAGTTATTTGGTGATTTGATACAACAAGACAACACGATATGATAATGCGATATTAAGTCGTCTTGTCGCATCGCACTGTGCTATCGCATCGTGTTATCGTGCTGTTGCATCGTGTTATCTTACTTTAGCATTGCATTATCGTGCTATCATATCCTGTTGTGGTTTTGTTGGACCCTGTTATCGTAATATCGCCCTTACCTCTTAATGGGTCGACGGTACAACTATACGATTGGTCTGCCAGAACACCATTATGTTGTAACGCTTTATTATTGTTAAAAAGTAGGTGTTTCCTAAAATATTTTGTTTTAAAGATCATGACGCTAAATATCTGAAACATCGGGCAATCATGAAATTAAGGGTTATCGATGAGTTCATATCGACTTTAACATGTAAGTATATTCCAAAAAAGAGAAAAGGAATAGCTGAATTTATAAACGCACGTACGCTGCGTATATTTTGTGTGACACAGCCTAAGCTCCATAAGTGACAACATAACTGCGTCCAGTAGATCAGAAAAAATGGAAAGATTTATAAGATTGGATTCGAATGGCAATATTTAAGGTGATTAGTAAAAGTGACTTGTATTATTCTGCTGTTTTTTTGTTTTGTTTTGTTATTGTTGAGTTTAACGTCACACCAACACAATATAGGTCATTTTCAAGCTTTTATGGTGGAGGAAGACCCCAGGTGCCCCTCCATGCATTATTTGATCACGAGCGGTCACCTAGGAAGAATTCATCGCTCGAACCCACATCGGTGAGGGGCAAGTGATTTGAAGTCAGCAACCTTGACCACTCGGCTACGGAGGCCCCTTGTATTATTTTGTAGTTTTGACTACTTTTAATACCTATATATAATGTTTATATCTAAATATCAAACTTACAGATAACTTGAAAGAATGAACTTTAGTTTAAAATTGGTAATTTATTTAGATGTGTTTAGGCACAGCTCTGAGTTGCTTTGAAATTTTTAAAGTACAAATGTATACGTAAAGTCAATCGGATATATCAAAAATAATTACTTTGTCAGAACTAGCACATGTTGAGATTAAACAACTCCTTTTGTCGTCATAATGTAACGCAGTTGGTTTCTGTAGACTAGTGTCTTTGGCTACCAACTGTCCGAGGCATTTCCCATTCTTATCAAACATCACAATATTGTGTGAATCGTATCCAGACAGGAAGACGGTTCCATCACTAGATACACTTACACCTAATGTGTTGACAAGCCTTTTGTCCCACAGTTCTCTTTGTACCGTATAATCTCTTCCCAGACAGACGGCTCCATCACTGCAATCTGTTACGATAACAGTTTCCCCACTGACTGCCATATGTCGAGTAGCCGATTTAAATATATTCTGACCATAGATATCTTTGCTAACAGTTTTCAGTAGTGTACCGGATGTACTGTAGACATTTACACCACTTCCGGTAGATATCCACAATTCTCCAGGACAGTAAACCATTCCCGAAAGGTATCCAAATGCTACAGTTATCTCTCTTAGCTTAGAAAATGAACTGCCGACTGATATAAACTGAACCTTGTTGTTGCTCATTTTTACAGCGACTTCATTCTGACCAGTACAACAGATACCATAGGGATAGTCACCTAGACCACAGTGATCCTTGATGTTGTAATTCATATCAAGCCTCTTAATCTTCCTATTATCGCCATCAGCCAGTATGATCGTACCGTCCTGTAGCTGACATACATCAATTATATAACACGCTCTACGGTCGTTTTGCATTTTGATATTTATCTCCTTTTTTGATTTCACCTTATATATTCTTCGGGCAGTTTGACGGTCATTTTCTGTAACGGTATTCACATGTCCTAAAGTTTTCGCTGTCAAAATGGAGGTCTTCAAATCTGTATTTTCTGTAAAACATAAAGCTTTACTACCTGTCGCCTCACGTTCTTCAACCAATTTTTCTGCATCATTTACAGTCTGTTGTATCAGTTTCATCTGAACAAACTGTTGTCCTGCTTCTATACTGGTAACTGTCTGCAACTGACTACTTACAGTCTCAATTTCCTTTTTCGAATTTGCCATCATGTTGATATTATACTGCAGGTTTTCTTTCTCAGAAGTATAGTTCTTGTTAAGAGCGCCAATTGCTCCATGCTTTAATTTCCGGATATGCTCTATGAAGCTCCTCTCAATGTCCTCGATTTTGGCAAGCACGTCGTCCCTTTGCTGTTCAATGCTATCGATGTTTTTCTGTGTTTTCCTATCAATGGCAATAAGACGCTCTTGAATGTTTCTCGTCTGATTCTGTAAACGTTGTACTTCTTGTTGGTCAACGAGAGATGTGTGCATGTCTTCTATTTCACTAACGTCATTACAGGACCTAAGAAATAAAAGAAAACAAGCAGTTTTATTAACAGCACGTGACGTTGGCAAAGAAAAAAGGCTCGGTAAAAGTGATTCGGAAATAAATTAGATTGATCTAAGTGTTAAAAAAAAAAATCCTAAACAACGGAAGGCGGACAACAAAGTCCCATTCCCCCTCCAGCTAAATTTGACCAAGGCGAAGAAAATCCCCTCTCTGATTTTAATTATAACCTTATCAATTGTAATGCCTTTGAGATTGTATTTAACAAAATCAAGGGGTAGATGTTAACAAACTTGGGTCGAATTGGGTTGGACGGATTTTGTCCTCTAGTGGGATGATTTTGATCTACATGAAAATACAACACTCATAGTAATCTTATACGTATATTCTGGATTATTGAGAATCGTTTTCATTTACAAGAAATACCTAAAAAACAAAGGAAAGCCCTATAAGTATTTTTAAAAATGGTAAAATCTCATTACTTTCATTATTGTCTATTTTGAAAATTATTAAATTTTCTAAAACTATTGAGATCCATGAAGGTAAATATACAAATGATGTAAATAATAAATTGTCATCTGCTGTTACATGTATTTATACGAAGGTACATATTTTGTTTCAAGTAAGAGTATATTTGTTAAGCAATTATGTCACAGGTGTAATTAAAATAGAGGTTGTACCTATGTTCCTTTGCTATACACTTCGCACAGTAGACCATATCATGGGTTCCACAGTACATCTCAATGTCTCTGTTTGGATGGTAACGACATTTTGTAGCTATGGTAACCATATTCCCTCGTTTTGTAGCATCTGTGTCTATTAGTTTATGTGAAATAAAAGCTTTTCTTTGACCATGCTGGTTGGTACATTTTGTACACAGATACTCCTCACATTCTGGACAGTACTTGACAGCTTCCTCCCTTATATGGTATCCCTCACACTGGGTACATGTGTACTCAAAGTCCGCATCCGAACCTTTGATTGATGTGGAGAATCTTCCTGCAGCCATTTTACTGCTATGTAAAATTCAGATTTGTTTGTTTCATTTGAGTTTTCAGATGGTAGTTATTTTGATAAAATATCAAACTTCATGTCTTTATCTGTCTTTAACATAGTTATACATGTTTGTATTTGAATCAATATCTTTATCAAAATGATATCACGTCAAGTCTAAACTAACGGTTCAACTTACAATGTGTACAATCAATGTCGTATATTCTACTGTTGCGTGTTTTACTCTATTTGTCAAATAAAACTCTATCATATTTTGTACAAACTATTTGAGAATGTGTGTTTAAATGGAATAAATTTGAAATCGGGCCATCTAATATGAAATCACACTAGAATAATATGAAAAATACAAACTAAATTTCACTTTTCACTGTTTTCTTGTTTCAAGGACCCTCAAGAAAAATAGGCAATAGATCTACCCCATTATTCACACAAAGAGTTTTTTTTAAAAATTTATCAGAATATAGATTATGATTTTATTTATATATTTATATATTTCACAAGATAACATGCTTATAGACACGAACTGTAAATACGAGGAAATTAATTGAAACATTTAAAAGCAGTTATTTCCAATAGTTGTATACAAAACCTAACTTACCGAAGTCTGTTAGAGAAACTTTCTTTCCGAATTTACATTATAAGACATAGTTTTTAAACATTTTTCAGTCCCCTGTCAACAAAACACTATCTCTTGTTTACGAGGACTTTTGATATAGGTTAAATTTCCTTGTTCTGTTTTAATGTCTAAAGGGAGAGTAGTAACTGAAAATTTCTGATTTATGCAATCTGCGGTTATATCTCATGTTCATAGTTTTTTTCGCAATGCTAAGAATTGAAAACATAAACATGTGTGTTCACCTTTGCTTAACCATGAAAAACCTAAGTAAGTGCGGTGTTCTGGAAAGAATATCAATGTGACACAATTGTGGCACCGTGAACTGTCGCACCACCGTTAAATATCTAGGTTGACGTGATATGTCACAACCACCGCTAAATGTCGTAAAATCATCTGCCGTTAATGCCGCACCTGTAACGCTAAATGTCTCAAGAATCTGTCCGCCGTTATATGTCACAACACCAATGCTAAAAGTTATATCATTTTCACAAATTAATGTCAGAGGTCAATATTGGATATAGTTTTCTTTAGATTTTTGTACTTCGGAGAGAAACAGATTTGGATAGTTGAAGTAGATTTCGACAGTCTTTCATTTATAACATTTTTATGAAATACATGCAAAATTGTTGTATAGTTTTGTCAAGAGTTATTTCACTTTCACAGATGATAATTTGAATAGACTTTCATCTTTACAAAAAGATGAAATAAATTAAAATGTATTGCGTTTTAACGTTTCATTTTTCATTTTCACAGACAACTTGTTGAATTCTAAAGTTGTTGCTTCGTGTAAACTAACTGGAATACTAAACAGAATACAAAGTTGTTGTACCTTCAACACTCGTTTTAACTGCATTAAAATTTAAATTGTTTTAAGTCTTTGAGTGTGTATTTCTGCTTGTAAAAACTAGTTCACATTCACTGAACGAATTTAAACTGGTATTTTTGTCATATGGAAAGGTGTGACTGTGAACACAGTGGGTATCGAACACTTGACCTCCGGATTAAACAATTCGGGGTAAAATTATACATTAACAGAGCAAGTATCTTCTATAGTTGCATATGAAAAAAAAATATGGTACCGGGTGAATACTTTGAACTTTCACGTAAATGAGGACCTCACACGATATTAAAAACCTTAGTAATTCATGCTACTGTGACCTAAGATATATGTCACTAATTCATATTTTTCAGCTTTCACAAAACGCAGCTGTATACGACTCAACGCAGGAACGAAAATCGCATTACAAACTTGTTTTAATCCTGGGCTACAGAGACTTATGTGTTTCTCCCTCCCTGTCATTGAAGGTATATCTTTGAAGCTAATATGGTGATCTACAATTTGAGGGATTACATTGCCGATTCGGTGCATTGGTTACGGCAGGGGGACGGTATCAATTCGACACCAAACCTCGCTATTTTCCGTTCAGGCCCGAATTTGACGCACGCTCACGAAACAAACAGACCTTAATTCACCGGGGTGGCCGCTATGCCGGGTCCACATGCATGGACCCCCTCTATAACGGCCACTCGGTGGGACCACAGTTTCTTCTACGGTTACGACCAGGCAATCTACTGCTGGAGGTGAAATGGCGTTTTCAAGCGTTCCTGACCAAACACACAAGTCCGCCCTTGCTCGGAAACCAGACCCTTACCGGCATGGCCACCACCCGGGCGTGGACGCCCTCTCTCTATAACACCCACCCGGTGGCATCCCAGTTTCTTCTACCGTTGCGAGACTAGACTCCGACACCAAAACTCGCTATTTTCCGTTCAGGCCCGACTTTGACACACCCCCACTCATTGGGTACCTTCAAATACATTTTCTTTATTCTTTTTACGTCTCCTTTGTTCTTTTATTATGTTAAATAACTACTTGAATATTAATGCATATACGCCTTATATATACATTTTGTTCCCAGGACACAACACGAAACTATTCGAAACGTTTTTTTCAGGCCACAATAATTTTCTATGCCACTTTACAAATAGGAATTCCCTACTTCCGATAATCATAAAGGAATGCAATAACAAGGAATTCTTTGTGATTAATCTCCCTTGTTGAGGTTGTAACACTGCAGTTGTAGCAGTTAATTGTTGTTAACTGCCAGCAGTTGTAGCAGTTAACTGCTGTAACTGCTAGCAATTCTAGTTAACTGCTGCAACTGCTAACTGCTTATTTCCCACCGATGAATATTTTATATGTTCATTAACTGTAATTTGAACTCACACGGAAAATACAGTTTTTGTCCGATATCTATATAATATGTGTAACTTTACTTTTACTGACATTAGGCAATAAAATGTGGTCCTCAAAGGTCCCGAATGGTGATCTGATCTCGGGTCACTAATTCCTACAAATAAGCCAGCTTTATGATTAGAATGTCATGTCATTAGAAAATCAACGTTACACTTTTAACACTTGCATAAATATGTGCATTTGGATCAATATAAGCGATAGTAAAACATCGTCACTATATGATAAAAATATAGCAAGTTTATATTTTGGATTCGCACCTGCACCGCCGAGAGCATGTGTGCCAATATATATAGTACCATGGCGCTCCATCTAGTTACATATAAGATGAAAAAGTCCTTCTATTTCTCGACTTGAGTGGACGCAGTGGTTAAGTCGTAACATTGTCTTACCACGAAAAACCATTAATCGTGAGTTCAATCTCCCGCTCCTCCAACTGAAAATTACTGTCTAAAGATAAGAGTCCAATATGTGGGTGCTTTACTGGCACGCTAAAAAAACAGGGGAAGCTTCTGGAATTGGAGCGTCTTCTGTATGTTCCATTAGCCTCCCACTAAATTTACTAAGTTTTCTGGAGGAGTCGCCCGTTTCGCGGGTTTCCGGTGTAGGGTACAAATAAGTCATATCAATGTAACCGTGGCAACAAAAGATAATAGGTAAGGGTAGATTTCTCGGAAGCACAAAGCACCGCAAACTCAGAGCCACGCATTTGTAAAGTAGGTCCACAGGAAAGAAGCTGTAACGGAAAAATGTTATAGACGGGTTGCTTCAAAAATCCAACCAGTACATTTTAATTATTGCAAAATATACAAAAAGAGGGGAGGAAGGGGTAGGGGTAGAAAAAAAGAGGGTGGGGTGAAGGGGAAAGTGGAACAAGGATGAATATTCAAAAGGGATGGTACGTTCCTTAATCACAGTTACCTTACAACGTAAACCACAGCAGCGCAGACACTCATGTACAAAAGACGCACGCATGCACGCACGCAACTAACTTAATAGATTAACAGACAAGTAAGATACAACAATACTGTAGGGCACCGCCTAAGACAACACAGACGCACAAGCCCACAAAAGCACACACATGAGCAGGAAAACGACAACAAACGGGCACCTCCCTAGGACCCCGGCAGCCAAAATTAAGGTGGGCACGATAACTCACCCACAGCAAAAGGGGAGGGGATGCCAAAACAAGGGAGCGTAAATGAAAGTGGAAAGGATGGGGCAGGGGGGTGAGGAGAAAACCACATTTTGCAACGAAAATTAACAATTCTTGCAATACTCTTGATAAAAAGATACTACATATACTTAGCACAGTATTTGTGTTTGAAATACACTAATTTTGGTGTTATACCTTTTGTTTGAGATAACTTAAAAGATTCCTTCATGAAATATTTTTCAAGAATACTCGTACTCCGTTATGAATACTCACCAAAATTTCTCGATTGTAGTGGGTTCCGTCTCTAATCATTTCGATGATTCATCGCAGTCTGGAAATCACGAAAATACGTTGAAAGATAATTATTTTAATAATGTTGTCACACTGCTTTAGAAATACCTTAGAAAAAGTTCTCTTTTATAGGCATAAAAGCATCTCATTCACATAGAAGTGTAGTAAAAGCGCCTGGACTGGCAATACGTACATCATTACAGTTTGTCCCGTCATTTTACTGCATGATGATGTTTTAGGTTTCTAAAGCGTATGTAAAGATTCCATGCACAATATAGGCATATGAATGAGTTAAATTCTAGAAAGACTGTATTATACATGAAAAGAAGTGCAGTATTTTTAGTGGGATAAGCAGCTGTAGTACTTAATAGCTGACATTAATGGTTGTAAGAATGTGTTGTGTTCATTTACTTTAATCTGAACTAGTCATATGGCCACGATGAAATCACTATTCTTTATCCAATACTAGTGTCAAATGTAGGTACTTTTACTTCTGTTTGTAAAGGTTATTAAACCCAGACCTCCGGGGCCCCAAAACGCTGATTTAACCCCGGTCAACTATGACTTCTACTAATAAACCAGCTTCATGATTAGAATGTCATTGTAAAGCCAAAGTTACGCTCTTGGCAACGGTATCTGACTGTATTTGGATCTACATAAGCGATAATGAAACATCACAATATGTTTAAAATGTAGGAAGTATATAGTTGCACCGTAGACAGAACATGTGCCAACATATATACAGTGTCAAGCACTGCTGCTTCATCTACTTAGATTAAAGTTGAAAATGTCCACCAGCATCTCATCTAGAGTGGATGCAGTGGTCCAATGGTAACATTGACTGACTTCGAAACCAAGAATCGTGAGTTCGATGTTCATTTTCTTTTTTTAGTCCCCTACTGGTTGAAAGCCAGTTTCGGGGACAATAGGAAAGCGCTTTTCCGTCATTCTGTCATTCCGACTGTCCTTCCGCAATTTTGTGTCCGGTCCATAACTCTGTCATCCATAAAGGGATTTTAATATTACTTGGCACAAATGTTTCCCATGATGAGACGACGTGTCAACAAAAACCCGGAACCCTAGCCTAAAGGTCAAGGTCACAATTGGAGGTCAAACGTCAACAGGGCTTTTTTAATGTCCGGTCCACAACTCTGCCATCCATGAAGGGATTTTCATTTTACTTGACACAAATATACCTCATAATAAGACGATGTGTCATGTGCTTTCAGACCCCTAGCTCAAAGATCAAGGTCACACTTGGCAGTCAAATGTTAACATGGCATGAACAGGGTCTGTTTCGTGTCCGGTCCACAACTCTATCATTCATCAAGGGATTTTAATATCACTTGGCACAAATGTTTCCCATGATGAGACGGCATGTCATGCGCAAATCCCAAATCCCTGGCTCAAAGGTCAAGGTTACAACTTGAGGTCAAACGTCAACAGGGCTTTTTTCCTGTCCGGTCCACAACTCTGCCATCCATGAAGGGATTTTAATATTACTTGGCACAAATGTTCCCTATGATGAGACGACGTGTCATGTGAACAACTCAGACCCCTAGCTCCTCAAAGGTCAAGGTCACAATTGGAGGTCAAAGGTCAATAGGGTCTTTTTTTCCTGTCTGGTCCAGAACTCTGTCATTCATCAAGAGATTTTAATATTACTTGGCATAAATGTTCCCCATGATGAGACGACGTGTCTTGCGCATAAATATTCCCCTGGATGAGACAATGTGTCATGCGCAAAACCCGGGTCCTTAGCTGCAAGGTCAAGGTCACTCTTGGAAGTCAAAGGCCAAAATGGCTTTTTTCCTTTCCAGTCTGTAACTCAACAATCCTTAAAGGGATTTTAATATTACCTGGCACAAGTGTTCACCAGTATCGACGAGACGTCATTGGTACTGCCAAGTCACAGCAGTATAATTTTGATGTAAGTTTACAATAAACAAATGTGACAAGAGAAATCTCTATTAGAAGATACATGACCCGTACTTTTCTTTTCATTTTATGTCTGTTTTATCTTAATTATTTAAAATGAGGTAAGGAGTTGTTCTCTGAAATAGGTCTAGCTATGTTTGGAAGCTCTTTAAAATATATCAGTTTTATATAAAATATAAAAGTCAGATGTTTATATTGAAACGGGGCTTGGATTAGTTAAGAAAAAAGTGTAGGGAAACCCATAAGAATCAACGAGGCATAAGCTGACTGGATACAAAGGTAATGTTTACAATAATAAAATTTATGTCAAAATCAAGCAATGCGATGTTTTCTGTGAACTTTGGGATATTTTACAAGTGTCTGACTGAATGCATGACTTTTTAATTGTCAATTTTGGTGTATGTGACAGAGTCATTTCTTATACATTCTCACTCATCAGAGATTTGTCAAAACCACGAAATGAACCTCTGATTTCTTTCTTTCGTTTATCTGGTGGGCATGCACACTTAATAATTGCATGTTGATTTTAAAACTTCAAACAACAGCTGAGCAAAGTACTTGCTAACAATGAATAAAGATGACATTGCAAGACAGTGTGATTAATAAAGATTTAGTCCACTAATCGAATATTTGTAAATTTCTACCTCAAGAAATAATAATATTACTTGTAATTTGGCGTTGATATTGGAAAGGATGCAGTCACGCTTTTCACAGCTGATCTTGATTGGTTCGCGAAGATTTGTCACGAAATGCCGCTGATTGGCTGAAACTTTTTACCTTCATTGTAACCAGATTTAAAAAAATGGCAAAATGAGTCAGGGTTTCAACCAAGGAACTATGGTAGACCTCTAATGTAACGATTACTGAATGCATAAAGGGAAGTAATTCCATTAATATGCAAATTTGTAAACCTGTCAATTGTCATTGGAGTAAAATGGCAGTATATAGGCGCGATAAATCACCTTTGGTTTGGTGATGAGCTAGCTTTTCACCGACGTGATTTGTGTGTGTCTGTCCGTGTGGATGCCAGTACATGGTACTAAAACGTTACACTAATATGCGAAATTTTTTCTTATAATGGAACCCTATGGCAAAGTCAATAGCAGTGCCTGGCCTATAGGCCTAACTAAACTAAAGGAACCAGCGTGGGAGCCATCTGGTCTAGTCGCGTAATGGCTGCCAGGTATTTGAACACTAATTGTTCACTTGGCATGGCAACAGAGGTCTAAATTGAGGCTAGTTTCTGTTTAAATTTCATTGTGGATGTATTGTTGACATTTTGGTAGGGCAAATGGGAGAGCAGGTTGTATTTGGTGAAGTCAAGCTCAGTTTTAGTATGAGTAGTACTTCCAGGTCACAGCAGTGTGATTTTGATGTCAGTTTACAGTAAGTAAATGTGACCAGAGAAATCTCTCTTAGAAGATACATGACCCCTACTTTTCTCTTCATTTTATATCAGTTTTATCATAACTCTTTAAAATGAGGTAAGGATTTGTTCTCTGAAATGGGTCTAGCTATGTTTGGTAGCTCTTTGAAAAAGGTCAGTTTTATATAGAATATATAGGGAAAACTATTTAGGCTATTGTGACCTATATAGGAATACTATTTAGGCATATATGACCTAGAAATACCAAAAGCAGTGACTGACCTAGCTGATAAAACGGCGTTGTTAGAATATTCCTTTTGTGACAACTACAAGTCATCGCGACGAGGACCATAAAAGTAACAATTTAATGAATTCTGTGATTCTTACAGTATGAAAACCATAGTCTATATACTATCAAGAGCGTTCTTAACATGCCTGATTACAAATTACAAGAGAAAATACTTTAGAATAAAAAATAAAAATGTTATGATAAATTGACATCAGTTTCCGCGATCCAAAAATGGTATCGGTCTCTTCCATAACCATCAATACTTTTGATATTTAAGTACTTTGAATATGGCTTGATGTGTTTATGACATAAGTAATTAATTATCCGTTTTGCATCGTGTGTCTGTCTGTAAAATTTAGGGCAAAAGTGGGTACCAAGAGGCCGATATCGATGAAAGTAGTTCAGCCACAAGTATTGACTAACATCCGTGACTTGACTGATAGTATCAGTGACACTGATACTCTTATTTTTTTAATGTCTTTACATATATTGTTACCAAGTAACCCTATATTTTCTTATTAAATACTTGTATAGATTGTTCAAAATTTTCTAGTTGTAATGTACATCAGGCCAAAGAAGTATAAAATACATAGAATGGCAACAAGAGATAATCTCGGATAAGCTCGTGTCAGCACATTATCTTATTGAAGCGTTTACTGACTTGATCACTCAGATCAATAGACGCTAATTAAGTATTACACTGGCAATACTGCCGGCACGTAATAAACCGAATCTGGTCCAATTTTCAAACGACAACAGTTACTGTTGATTTCTCAGACTTCCAATCATAAATTCATTCCTCAATTGCCTGTGTAGAAAATACTAATTAATAACATTCAAAAGATACTATTATTATTATAAACAAACGATCTGATGAAAAGTTTTTCACAACACATTTTTTTTTTATCCTTCTCCTGCCTGTTTCATACACCAGTAAAACGAGATCTCATTCAGATCCCACTAGTGATGTTGGCGAGGTTTGCTCTATATTAGTGTTTCATAATTGGACCAAAAGTGCTATCGATTATCAAATCGAATCGGAAGGGTACAATCGATTGATTATTAATTGAAACACACATATGGTTTCACCACCGGCTACACTCAAGAACAGTAATGACAATATATTGTCCTTTAATTTATTTCAGTTGAAATGTATACAAAATGTACATGTAATAACAAGAGTAACATTCAAAACAACAAGAATCAATAATTGTAAAATTGTATTGTCACATGTTTCAAACTAACAATTTTCTCCAACCTTGGTGTATTGATGTTATTATCTCCGGATAATAATTAAAATGGAAATATGACATAAAATACATTGGTCACCATTCTTGTTTCAGAGCTTTTTCCACTTGAAAATAGCCAAAATCAACAAAATATCTAAAAAAAAAAAAATCTTGAAAAGGAGCTTTCTCCAAAATAAAAACAGTGATCTTTATTTCATACTTTTATTTTCTGTTTCCTCCCAACTGTTTGTACACACACACAAAACAAAAATATTTACAGTAAAATAAAAAAAAAAAACACAAAAAAAACCCACTAGCTGTTGGCACATATATCTCCAGGAATTATATTTCTGCTTGTTAAAATCAATGAGTCCACGAGACCTACAGATATATCTAAAGGATTAGTGCATCACATCAGCAGTACATTCATGTCAAAGATCAAAGCGGTACTCTGTTTGAAGTTTAAGAATTTTGATTGACAGGTAGAAGTGGTTACATCTGGGTGTGATGTCCCACTGTGTATTGCAAATATTACGAATTTTATGAATTTCTTTCGCCAGTTAATAGGATGTTTTAACTTTTGTAAGTTTTTAGGGTAAGAAAATTTTGTTTGTGTAATATTTTGACACGTTTATTTGACTTGTGAAATATCAGTGTAGTTTTATCCCCTGAGCAGATTGAACAGATTATGCAGTGAAAAAAGATTGAAACTGAAATTAATATTTGTTTGTATAATTGTTTGAGAAATTATGATTGTAATAAATTCATGATTGTTACATATATGCAACTGACAGAATGATAGCATCTTACGATCAGTCAGATAGTTGATTTTAACTATCTTTTGTGTATGTGACAAATCCATTTAAACAAGAATATAATTATGTAAACCCCCTCGATTTTTCTCACTTTTTTGTTGGTAAACAATTGCTTCACATACTTCACATACTATCCGAACTTACAGGAACAGAAAATTTTCCAAGTTACCGGTATTTCAATGCAAACAAGTGCTCTTCCTTGACCAAAAATTTTGGTAAAATGGCGGAACAACTCCCATCGTCGGAATCGGGTCCTGAATAGGTGTAGCCTTATTCAGCAGGTTAAGTAAATTAATACATGGAAAATAGTTCTATTATTACCCGACAATCAATTGCATCTCACACAATTGATTGTCGCCGACATGGAAAAATTAACGGCGATTATTCGATTATCGGTGACAATCGGGAAATCACTACTCTATATGCCTTTCAAGTTGCCGATCTGTTTATTTTTATAGGTCTCTGATCAGGCCTAAAAAACAAATTCATTGTTTCCAGTAACATGCTAAAAAAAATTAGGGTAGGTAGGTCGGAATTTTTTTTTTAATTTTTTTTTTTTAATTTGATTTCTAACATCACTGACCATGTCTGAAGCATAAAAGCATAAAAGTGCAGTTATGCAACTTTTTGTCAAGAAGTTGAAAAAAATATTCTCCGAGGCCATAAAAACATTTAGGGTCGGGCCAAAAGTTTAGGTTAGGTTGGGATACCGGAAACAAACAATTTTTTTTTACGCCTTGGCTTATTTCGTTGGGGAAATGTTTTGACACCATATTATTTTGACCTTGTATTCAAAAGTCAGGAATTTCTGTTATGTAATTGCATTTGAATTTGTCAGTGCACGACCCTCACCTGTCAGTCATGCTAAAATAAAGCCTGATGCCAATTGCAAGCTTAATTTTGTTGTGTTTGTATAATAAAGTTGAAAATAAATGTTTTTCTCTTACTACGGTATAAATATTAGTTTTGTATGACTTTCAGTCATTAGCATATTTACAATTCAGACCAATTATTTTTGTGTAATTCAGCGGCTGGTTCCCACTGTTCCACTTTTGTCGGGTCACAAGGGATCCAAGTGAGAAGGTCATCATAGTGATTAGAGATCTACAGTTAAGTGAAGTATGCTCCCTGAAGAAAATTATTGACATTTTAAAGCATTTGACAAAAAACATCTTTTAGATTTAACAAAATTAACAAAAACAGTTTAATGTAATTCAGTTTAATACTGATATGCATTATAAACATGAAGCAAGTACACTTTAAATTCATAAAAAAAATCAATCTGAATTAAATAAATTAAAGATAATTGATTTTTTATATTCTGCTTATGAAAATATATTTATCCTAAACAACTTTTCATTCTTCAGTTTGCCAATTGTAATTAGGTGCTACCTAAAAGGCAGAGGCTCCCTTGAAAAATCAACATTGCCCCCACAAAAAAGAAGTGTGATATCCCAATGACAGTGTCTACTGCCGATACTTGAGTATAAACTATAATGCGCAGGTTTTGACCCAAAGGTTCTCAACCCTCACCACCCCCTCTAGAAATGACATTATCAGAACTGTATAATGATGTATAGTTATAGTGTTTTTAAGCTACTTCCCTTCGATCTTAACGGGGTTGATTCCCTAGGAATATTAATAAATTAGTTGGATTCCTCAGCATTGATGAAAAATCTTGAATAAATTTGTCGAGAATGCATTTTGCTTCAATGTAGTGTTTCCTCAATTTTTGGCATATTATAAAAAATTTCAGGGTACAGTTATCTTATAAAAAAAAAATCCAAAACACCTGATTCAGAAAAATTTTGAGCCACACCATGAGAAAACCAACATAGTGCATTTGCAACCAGCATGGATCCAGACCAGCCTGCGCATCCACGCAGTCTGGTCAGGATCCATGATGTTCGCTAACGAATGCACAAATGTTGGTTTTTTCATGGTGTGGCTCAAATGTTGATGAAGATTAATGTATGTGTCAAGTAAATAACTACAGACAATGCTGTGTATGCACAGTGCTGTTTTAAATTGGAAGGCCTTGTATGAAAAAGTGATGTAGTCTAAATTATGTTAATTACATAGAAGAAAGTGGCAGTTGTAATTATTATTTTTATCATTATTATAAATTGTTTGTGTTATTCTATTCTGTGATTTAGCCAAAAAAAGACACTGTAATTCTGGTAATGGTATCAGTGTTAATGTTAACCCTTATCCTGCTAAATTTCTATAATGAACTTGTCCATCTTTCAATTTGGATTGTACTATTAACTGTTAAAAGGGGTGCTTGCCAAAAGATACTGACTGAATGGCGAACAGTGCAGATCATGATCAGACTGCATGGATGTGCAGGCTGATCATGATCTACACTGGTCGCAAAGGCAGAATCAGTCGTGTCCAGCATGGTAAGGGTTACAAATGTAACTGTAATGTCTGTAATTAACAGTCAATATCTGCAAAGTATCATCCTGAAAATAAAGATGAATCTACCAGACATTTAAATTTCAGACCTGTGTACAATGGCAGAAGCAGCAGAGCCTCTAGCGGCAGCAGAGAGGGAATTTTTCACTTACTCTGGTCCCACTAAAGGTGTACAGTATCCTTTCAAAGTGCAGTATTGTGGAGGTAATTATATATTTGCTTACATCAGTGTTCATACATGTATGGTAGGCAAGAAACTGACATATGACTTGAAACAAGGATTTTGTAAAAGAAGTTACTGGCACAGAGCTTTCTGTACGTAAGTTAAGCTTAAATTACGAAACACAAGGAGAGCAAATGTGACATTGAGTTTAATTAGAGCTAATTTTATAGGCACTTGGCAGTCAACGCAGTTTTGGGACAAACTTCATGATATAATACAATAAAACAAGTCACACTCCTTTCTCTTCAGTTGTATGTGGGGAAGTTGTACATCCCAAGTTACTCACCTTCCTGTTCTGTTGTACGTGGGGAAGTTGTACGTCTCAACTCTCAAGTTACTCACCTTCTACAGTTTGTATGTGGGAAAGTTGTACATCCCCAGTCTCTCACCTCCCCTTTACGATACACAAGGAAAGCAAAATTTAGTGTGACATTGAGTTTAATTAGAGCTAACTGAATGGGCACTAGGCAGTCCGCACACTTTTGGGACAAACTTCATGATATAATACAATAAAACAAGCTTGCATTGATAAAATTCGAATTTTTTGATCTGAGGATCCACCACACCCCCATGATTTACAGGAGGGATGACTCCTCTCCCACTCCCTCCCCAGTTTCTGTTTCACATGTGTTTCAATTCAGTATTGTCTCAATTGTGTCGGAATAGGTTGGCTGTGCCCCAGACTTCCATGGTTTTCTCCGGAACAGGAGGTACATTGTATAAGGTATTGGCTGTTCATTGCATACAATGTAGGTAGAAGATTTAAACCTCAGAGGCCATGACCACTCCTGGTATTTGTAGGACACCGAGTTTCAAATTTTCAAATTTGATTGGGGACAAGGCTCAGAATAGAACCTTACCATTAGTTAGTTTCAAAACAGACTTGGAATCAACCAGTCAAATGCTGGAGTTTTTATACTGGTATTAAAGCCTTGCACCCAGTGTTTAATTGTATTGATAGAGTCAGGCTTTCTTCTTAATCTGGCTTAACTCAATGTTGGACACTTGATTATCACCAAAATGTGCCTTGTCAGTTTTGTTTTGTTTTAATGCATTTTCTTTTTCTTTTCAGAATGTAGCATGCCAATTGAAGTAAGTATATTCTACATTTAATGCTAAAAGGATTTTTTATGTAAAATTTCAAATAAAAATGAATATCATAATATAGCTATTGGGCAGTATTCATCTTTAATTCAGTTCAGATGCTTATATTTGTATTAAAAATTTTCTATACAAAATTAACTACAAATGGTTGATTGAAATGGACTTGTGTATTTTCCAGTTCATGATCATGGTTCTCATAGTTTACCTAAGGGCACAGCATTTTCTTTCTGGTCTGAGTCCAGTGGTTTGATCCACCTTTACTTGCATGCCAGACAGCATTATGTTCTTTTGCTGGTGCTGGAAAAGCTTGTCTTACAAGCCAGGTTGTAAGATGACTCACATGCTAAAAATTTATGAATGGATGCATTAATTCATATACTACTATAATAAAATAGTGCTTAGAAGAAAAGTATTCATTCTGTTTGATTTTATTTTAAATCAAAGAATATAGTACGCATGAAAAAGAATCTGTCACTAGTTGAAGGTGCAGATGGAAATATCTGGCTCTCTGGTAACTGTTTTGCTGTAACTCAGCAGAGCCTCGTTATTGCCTAAACAGTTACACTAGAGCCAGATATCTCTATCCACACTGTTAACAAGTGAAAGATTCTTATAAAATAATCTTATATTCCATTACAAGTTTCTTGCTAGATTTCTCATAGGATTATAGAGTTATAAAATAATCTTATATTCCATTACAAGTTTCTTGCTAGATTTCTCATAGGATTATAGAGTCCCATTGTAAAATTCATCCATTTTCAGAACAAAAACTTAAATATTGCCTTTATTTGTTCATGTGTTGTTATTTTTACAAAGGGAAAAATACATCTTTGGCCATAAAATTGACATTTATTTATTCAAGATATATCACAAAATTCAAGATGTTCCAACTTCCACCCTTGGAGGTCTTTGGAATGATTAATTATTCATATCTAGGTCTTGCATTAATTCAGAGAAAACCCTGTTACAGAATAGGTGGATCTAACAGTAGGCACGAGTACTGAGTACTGGCTAGTAATTTAAGAAGCAGTAATCCAGCATAGCGAACTAAAAGTCCCAAGAAATTTCTAAACAGTTGAGAGTATGTTGAAACTACAGAGTTGAAATCAGCTCTTCTTGATTGTTTCTGCATAACTAGCAAAACTCCCTGTTCTGTTTGTAATTCTGTTCTTAAAAATAACAATATTCTTGTGGATTTGTACAGTATTGATCCAGTTTTTCATTATATTTACAGTATTGTGAGTTCTACCCAAATTATGACAAATGTAAGAAATGGCTCGAGTCCCATTTACCAGATGAATTCGAAAGACTTGTCTCTTGTAAAGGTTTGTTACATTTTTTATATGCCTTAACCCTTAGCCTGCTAAATTTCTAAAATGGACTGGTCTGTCATTCAGTTTGGACAGTATCAATTATTATTCAAAGGGGTGTTAACTGAAAATTTTTCTGCCCTGATGCAAACAGTGGACCATGATCGCTGCAGGAATGTGCAGGCTGATTCTTGGTTCTGCACTGGTCGCAAAGGCAGAATCATTTTGGCCCACGAGGCTAAGGTTAACTGTTGGGTTATATCCTTGATAATACTTTGATAAGTATCATTTTGTTGTGTAAACTCTAAATGCTTTGTTGTACACATTATCTCGGCAAGGATAAAGATGACAGTATGATTTAAACTTTTCATTTTTATGCACCAGTCGGAATCAATATTTTCAAAACAAGTTGAACAAATTGCATCCCCTGTCACTCTACTTCCTCTTTAGTTGTATATAGAGAAGTTGTGTGTCCCTGGTCTGTATGTGGGGAAGATGTTCGTTCCCAGTCTCTTACCTTACTCTTCAGTTGTATGTGGGGAAGTTGTACATCCAAAGTCTATAACCTTCCTATTCAGATGTATGTGAGGAAGTTGTACATCCTCTTCATATGTATGTTAGGAAGTTCTGCGACCCCAGTCCTCACCTTCCTCTTCAGTTGTATATGGGGAAGCTGCGTCCTCAGTCGCTCTACTTCCTCTTCAGTGTATGTGAAGAAGTTGTACTTCCCCAGTCACCCACCTTCCTCTTCAGTTGTTTGTGGGGAAGTTCTATGACCCCAGTTCTCACTTCCTCATCAGTTGTGTGGGGGGAAAGTGTGCATCCTCACCTCTACTTCCTCTTCAGTTGTTTGTGAGGAAGTTGTGCATCCCCAGTCACTCACCTTCATCTTCAGCTGTATGTGAGGAAGTTGTACATCCCCAGCCACTCACCTTCCTCTTCAGTAGCCTGCCCCCTACAAGCTCAATAAGGAGAGTGCAGATCTACGGATCACGGGCTTATGAGTTTGATCCTTGGGGTGTGTTCTTCGTGATGATTAGATAAGAGACAATGTGTTTGAAATCATTGGTCCTCCACCTCTGATTCATGCGGGGAAGTTGGCAGTTACTTTGGGAGAACAGGTTTGTACTTGGACAGAATTCTGGAACACTGGTTAGGTTAACTGCACACAGTTACATAACTGAAATACTGCTGAAAAATGGCATTAAACCCCAAACAAACAAATCCTCTTCAGTAGTATGTGGGGAAAAAATTGTACATTCCCAGTAACCCACCTCTGCAGTTGTATGTGGAGAAGTTTGGATACCCCCAGTCTCCTTTCATTTCAGTTGTATGTGGTGAAGTTGTACATCCCCAATAACTCACTTCCTCTTAAGATGTATGTCCGGAAGTTATTATTCAATTTTATAATGATCACCTTGTTTCTGTAACCTGTCATTGACGTTTGGCTTCAGATATTTTCAAAGCCTATATGCCAAATTCACAGGAATGTTGGTGGTCCTCCTCAAAGTTGTTCAAAGAATTGCATTTCATGCAACAGTCTGGTTGCCACAGGAAGCAAATTTTTCGAAAACTTTGTTAGAAAGAGTTGACCCAATTTCAAAAAAATCACGGAGAAGTGTTCCTTGGGTGATCCTCAACCAAGTTTGTTGAAGCAGTCGTGATAGGCTAAAGACATGACTGCCAGCGGAAGGGACCATATTTCCATATATTGCTGTAATGAAAAGTTAAAATGAAATTGCTGGCCAGATTGCAGAATTCAGATTATCCTGACTGATAAAAAAAACATGGCTGCCGGCAGATGTGGTCACTTTTCCCTGAATGAATTAGAATCTGATAGTGTTGTGACCCTCTTCTTTTAGAACGAGGGTGTACATTTTCATTGCCAAATCAGGCTCCATCCAGTTACATTGTTACACTAGCTGAGTGCTGTTTGGTCACTAATATGTAAGAAAGAACATGATACAAACACAGGTTGACAATGTTGCAAAGTTCTATGAAAAGATGAACAGTCATTTCACTGTGTACTATGATCCTAATTTCTGAATTGATTTACCTTGTAGGTGAAGGAGAAGGTGGGGCTGAGGGAGACGATGGAGAGAAAAAGAAGCGACAGACGAGAGGTGGAAAAGGTGCAGTGAAGGCAAAGAAAAAGTCTGAGCCCCAGGGCATCAAATTGGCCACCGCGAAACGAGGCAAGAAGAAAATGGTGACCATCGTCATGGGACTGGCTTCTTATGGTTTGTATAACATTGGTTCTCTTCTCATACAGAAGCTGCCTCCCTACAGTCTAGTGAATTCAAATTTGAACCTGCTGGTGCAACTCTTTCATGTTTTAATTTTAATATCTTCAGAATTGAGCAAACTGGAGCTAATTTCTGTAACTTTTTAGCTCACCTGAGCACAAAGTGCTCAAAGTGAGCTTTTGTGGTCCCCCTGTGTCCGTCGTCAACAGTGGTCAATAATTTGACTGTTAACACTCTAGAGGTCACAATTTTACCCTAATCTTAATGAAACTTGGTCAGAATGTTACCCTTAATAAAGTCTTGGACGAGTTCGATATGGGTCATCTGGGTCAAAAACTAGGTCACCAGGTCAAATCTAAGGAAAAGCTTGTTAACACTCTAGAGGCCACATTTATGACTTTATCTTCATGAAACTTGGTCAGATTATTAATCTTGATGATCTTTAGGTCCAGTTCGAATCTGGGTCATGTAGGGTCAAAAACTAGGTCACCAGGTCAAATCGAAGGAAAAGCTAGTTAACACTCTTAGAGGCCACATTTATGACCATATCTTAATGAAATTTGGTCAGAATGTTAATCTTGATGATCTTTAGGTCAAGTTCAAATCTGGGTCAGGTGGGGTCAAAACTAGGTCACTAAAGCTTCTTAACACTCTAGAGACCTAATTTTAAGTTTGAAACTCATGAGAATTGATCAGAATGTTTGTCTTGATGACCTGTAGTTCAAATTCAAATCCGGGTCATGTGGGGTCAAAACTAGGTCACCAGGTTAAATCAAAGGAAAAGCTTAACACTTTAGAGGTCACATTTATTACTGTATCTTCATGAAACTTGGTCAGAATGTTAATCTTGATGATCTTTAGGTCAGTTTGGAATCTGGGTCATGTGGGATCAAAAACTAGGCCACCAGGTCAAATCAAAGGAAAAGCTAGTTAACACTCTAGAGACCACATTTATGACCATATCCTAAGGAAACTTGGTCAGAATGTTATCCTAATGATCTTAAGGTCAGGTTCCAATCTGGGTCAGGTGGGGTCAAAAACTAGGTCGCCAGGTCAAATCAAAGGTAAAACTTGTTAACAATCTAGAGGCCACATTTTTGACTGTATCTTCATGAAACTTGGTCAGAATGTTAATCTTAATGATCTTTAGGTCACTGTCGAATCTGGGTCATGTGGGGTCAAAAAACTAGGTCACTAGGTCAAATCAAAGGAAAAGCTAGTTATCAGGGGTTAGAATTAGGTCAGGTGAGCGATCCAGGGCCTTCAGGGCCCTCTTGTTTAAAAATATATTAAAATAACATTGAAACGTTTCAGGTTTGTTAAAATGGCTCCGACTGACTGCTTATATGGGCACCAGAGCAGCCATTACTTCTGTTGTACTATATAATGTCTAGCGGTTGATTTCACATAGGAAGACATTCTATCTCATGCTGAATATTTAAGATGGAGTCCTCAAGACTTACTCAGCAGCATTTAAATTCATGCAGAAGACTTGTACAGTGTTTAATATTGTGGATTTGCATGGCACAAGATTTCAGCTTTAGTGATTGCCCTGTGTCCGTCGTCCGTCCGTCTGTCGTCAACAATTTGACTGTTAACTATCTAGAGGTCACATTTTTGGCCCAATCTTAATGAAACTTGATCAGAATGTTACCCTCAATAAAATCTTGGACGAGTTTGATTTTGGGGTCATTGGGGTCAAAAACTAGGTTCACCGGGGTCAATTAAAGGAAAAGTTTGTTCACATTCTGAGGTCACAATTTTGACCCAATCTTAAATGAAAACTTGGTCAGAATGTTCCCCTCAATAAAATCTTGGAGGGTTTTTGATATTGGGTCATCTGGGATCAAAAACTAGGTCACCAGGTCAAATCAAAGGAAAGCTTTTTTAACACTCTAGAGGTCACATTTTTGGCCAATCATAATGAAACTTGGTCAGAATGTTACCCTCAATAAAATCTTGATGGTTTGAATCTGGGTCATGTAGGATCAAAAACTAGGTCACCAGGTCAAATCAAAGGAAAAGCTTGTTAACACTCTAGAGGTCACATTTTTGGCCCAATCATAATGAAACTTGGTCAGAATGTTACCCTTAATAAAATCTTGAATGAGTTTGAATCTGGGTCATGTAGGATCAAAAACTAGGTCACCAGGTCAAATAAAAGGAAAAGTTTGTTAACACTGTAGAGGCCACATTTATGACTGTATCCTCATGAAACTTGGTCAGAATGTTAATATTGATGATCTTAAGGTCCAGTTTGAATTGGGTCTTGTGGGATCAAAAACTAGGTCACCAGGTCAAATCAAAGGAAAAGTGTTTTACACTGTAGAGGCCACATTTATGACCATTCTTAATGAAACTTGGTCAGAATGTTAATCTTGATGATCTATAGCTCAAGTTCAAGTCTGGGTTAGATGGGGTTGATCTTTAGGTCAAGTTTAAATCTGGGTCAGGTGGGGTCAAAAACTAGGTCACTTGGTCATATCAAAGGAAAAGCTTGTTAACACTCTAGAGGCCACATTTATGACTCTATCTTCATGAAACTTACTCAGAATGTTAAAAAACTTGATGATCTTTAGGTCAAGTTCCAATCTGGGTCATGTCGGGTCAAAAACTAGGCCACAGGGTCAAATCAAAGGAATAGCTAGTTAACACTTTAGACGCCACATTTATGACCATATCTTAATGAAACTTGGGTCAGAATGTTAATCTTGATGATCTTTAGGTCAGTAGATCAGGTGAGCGATACAGGGCCTTCATGGCCCTCTTGTTATGTATTTGAACATATTAATCGCCCACCACGAGTTGTAGGAATGGTCTCCGTCCGTCTGTCCGTCCTTCTGAAACATTTCGTGTCTGCTTTGTATCTCCTAAACCCCTTGAAGGATTTTCATGAAACTTTGGTCAAATGATCACCTCATCAAGACGATATGCAGAACCCATAAGTCAGCCATGTTGGCTCAAGGTCAAGGTCACAACTCAAGGTCAAAGGTTTGAGCCTTCCATTTCGTGTCCGCTCTGTATCTCCTAAACCCCTTGAAGGATAATCATGAAACTTGGGTCAAATGATTACCTCATCAAGACGATGTGCAGAACCCATGAGTCAGCCATGTCGGCTTAAGGTCAAGGTCACAAGCCAAGGTCAAAGGTTTGAGCCTTTCTTTATGTGTCCGCTCTGTATCTCCTAAACCCCTTGAAGGATTTTCATGAAATTTGATCACCTCATCAAGACTATGTGCAGAACTTATGAGTCAGCCATGTCGGCTCAAGGTCAAGGTCACAACTCCGGGTAAAATGTTTGAGCCTTCCATTTTGTGTCCGCTATGTATCTCCTAAACCCCTTGAAGGAATTTCAAAGAACTTGGGTCAAATGATCACCTCATCAAGACAATGTGCAGAGGTCACAAGTCGGCTTAAGGTCAAAGTCACAACTCAGGGTCAGATGTTTGACTTTCCAATTTGTGTCCGCTCTGTATCTCCTAAACCCCTTGAAGGATTTTCATGGAACTTGGGTCAATTGATCACCTTACCAAGACTAAGTGCAGAACTCATGAGTGAGCCATGTTGGCTCAGGGTCAAGGTCACAACTCAAGGTCAAAGGTTTGAGCCTTCCATTTTTTGTCTGCTCTGTATCTCCTAAACCCCTTGAATGATTTTAATGTGACTTGGCTGTAATATTCCGCTTATCAAGACAATGTGCAGAATTCAAAATTCACCCCTGCCAGCTTATGGTCAAGGTCACAACTCGAATCATCTTAGAATGTTTATTGGTTCCACTCAATACCATCAACCCTTTCACTATCCATAACAGTGGCGGGGGATATAGCTGTCTTTCAGACTGCCTTGTTTTGCAAATAAGGGTATTGATTTTCATCCACACTTTCAAGATTATTTGTATTTACAGATATAGACATGAAAGAGGCGAGCAAGTTTTTTGCCAACAAGTTTGCATGTGGTTCAAATATACAGGCCGAGGATGAGATTGTGATACAAGGAGATGTAAAATTTGACCTCTTTGATATATTACCTGAAAAATGGAAATCTGTAAGTTTGATGAAAGGTTTGAAAAAAAAGTTTTTTAATGAGCAGATACATGCTGTTTTAGCGGCCTCCGTGGCCAAGTAGTTAAGGTTACTGACTTCAAATCACTTGTTTCTCACTACTGTTGGTTCAAAATCTTGATATAGTTTTGATTCTTAATTTCAAGAAGTGCCCGAGGTGTGTATAGAAGTATGTAAATCAAAACCTCGATGTTGTTATGCTGATAAATGGAAATCTATGAGTAAACAATGTCAATTATATCCATAAATTTATGCACACTTTAATTTGTGTCATTAAAGTAACTTGTCAGCAGGCTGCTAACTTTTTCGTCCCTAACACAATGTAGGTATGATAAGTACATTGAAAACAGTTTAATTCTCTCTGTAGGTAAATTATTTTGTGTAAACAGTATTTTGGGAAGTCTACAACAGTTTAATTTGTTACTGTCGCTTATACATAGTCTGTATGTTTTAAGCAAATCTGTGACAACTACGTCAGGGAGTCCACTATTTGGCTTAGTGGTTAGAGCATTGGACTAGCACCCGAGCGACCCGGTTTGAATCTGCCACCGGCAGTTGGATTTTTTGAATAAAATGCTAGCTCTTGATTGTTATGCTAAAAGGGTAAGATGGGGCTCCGGGTTTTACAAACTTTATATCAGCCGAAAAATGGCACTTCCATGTCAAAATGCCTAACACATCATAAATGATGACTCCTTGAAAAGGGGAAGTGTTATGGTCTACACTATCCTGTACATTTAAAGCCAGTCTCTGACAACTGCATCAGGGAGTCGACTCTGGCTCAGTGGTTAGAGCATTGGACTGGCACTCGAGCGACCCAGAGTTCGAATCCCGCTACAGGCAGTTGGGATTTTTCGTCATAAAATGCTATGCTCTTTGATTTGTTACGGCTAAAAGTCGTAAGAAATTATACGAGGTTTAATCTTTTTGTATGCTGTACACTTGTCTTTAAAAGTCATTAAATTGTATAACTGTCTGATGTAACAAATCGGGTGAAATGTTAGTGTGTTATGCGTTATTCTCTGATGCAAAAATTGAATGAAATAGTAGCAAGTTATGTTTTATTCCTTGATGCAACAAATTGATTGAAGTGTTAGTGAGTTACGTGTTTTGCATTGATGCTTATGTTGTTTTCATTTATGCTTACTGATTTATGTATTACTTTTTCAGATAAACGAAGATGATATTGACGATATTGGTGAAGTGAAGAAATGATAGGACCTTTAGAAGATTTATTATTATATTTATTGTAACAAGCTGAAATAAAATTGGAGATATTCCATAACATCAACTTTGTCAGAAATAAACAGGATGATATGCAGACAAAGGGAAAGGCTTTTTTTTCCATTTATATCATGGTTCGCACAGGTCCTTGAAAGTCCTTGAATTTGATCCTAATCCTTGAAAAGTCCTTGATTTTTTCTTTCAAAATCCCCTGAAAAGTACTTGAATTTTGAAAAAAAAAGGTAGAAAAGTCCTTAAATTTGCTAAAAACGGGGGTGCAATCGTATTGTAAGGGGAAAAATACAAAAAATAAAATAATAAATAAGTTCAAAAACGAGCGAAAAAACGGGGTTTTTTAAAATAAAAATACATGGGACACCCACGAGGGAACGCTAGTTGAACCCGTTTCGGTACGGAAGTTAGATACGGAAAGCGTTTCACAACGTTAAAATATTATGCGCAAGGTCATTGTAGCAGACTTATCAACAAAACAATGAGTGGCCCAAAAATAAATGTTTTCGCCAATAAATGGCTTACACAGGATGATTTTTCATCGTGGTTAAAGGAGTTTTAAATCAGACAAGCATAAGTGGTATGTGATAAACCATTGATGTCGGAAAATATGGGGGAAAGTTGCGTTGAAATCACCGCGGAAACAAAAAGTGAAGTCCTTGAGGACAAATTGAAAATAGTCTTGAGAGCTTGAAAGACTTATAAAAAACATGTACTAAGTATGGTATAAGGCAAATATGCTCATAAAAGGTAATCCCCTTGAAGATCTCATTAAGGTTAAGATATGCTATTGTAGCTTATGGAAAAAAAACTGTTTTTGTAACTTTTCTTCTGTCATAATGCCTTATGAAGAGCCTAAATGGTTTTGTATTTAAGATTTAAAGCGATTAAATAGTCCTTGAAAATCCGTAAAAAGTCTTAAAAGTCCTTTAAAAGTCCTTGAATTTTTTTGCCAAGTCCTATGAACAGGGATCATCCTACAAAGGCGATTTGAAACGTTTTCGGTCGCTTAAAATCGGGCACTTCGCCTATTATCGCCTCCGGGCGAAGTCCGAATCGCCGAGTTTTTTTTAGCGAGTGATTATCTGTTTACTTAAAGTTGTAAAACTTTATGCATATACTAGATTAAAATTTTCGATAAATCCATAGTCAACCCGCTACCGCCTGTCAAACTTCAGCCATCGTTAGCGTTAATATCCCACAGTGTCATCAATATATTGTAAGCCGCCGCCTTTTTGAAAATTTTCAATCGGCGTGTAAAAGCCGATAAACTTAACGAGAGCATGATCTTATGCAACAATTGTATAATTATTTTCTTTCATTTTATAAAAGATTACTTCAAAATTTATTTCAATTTTCAGATTACGGTCAGTTTCTGTAAATGAATTGCTCGGGTACTGCGGATAAAAAATGATTTCGCGGACGTCAGAACTGCCGTACAAAATATTGTAAAAAGATCGCCATTACCTACGAGTTCGGTGTTATTTTCGAAAAAAATAAATGAATGAATTATATGTATAAATCTGAACAAGTTGATGCAAAAATCAGGCATTATAAAAGCACGAGAATCGAAATACCAATGTAAAATTTCATGGCGTTTTGATCGTGCACCTGTTAAATTACGAGCTTCGGACATGTAAATTTCGGATAAAAATATAAAGGCGACTTTTTCATAGCTTTGTTTATACTTATTTAGAAATTCATGAAAATGATAATGCAAAATCAATTTCCTTAAATAATTATGTTTATAAGTTACAGCTAGACCACAGAAAGTGGATATATTTAGGCAGGAAACTGAATGCTATGCCGATTCTTCTCCTTAAATTCCTCAACTTCTCCCTAAATTCTGCGGAGAAGAATCACTTCTCCCTAAAATTTTGACCTAGGATGATCCCTGATGAACCATGTATATATAAGTCTTCCATGAAAAAACACTGACAAATCCAAATGACGTGATAAAATATACCAATTTAATTCTTCAGTTGATCGATTAAGAGAGGCTAATATTTTAATTAAATCATAAACACTTGAAGGATGTGTATTAAAAATCAGCTGTTGAGTTCAATATACGATAACATTTTTTTAACAGTTTAAAACAAAGGCTACTTTGATCAACCTTTAGCCTGCTGGCGGCAAGTGGTTTTGCCTTTGTGACCAGAGCAGACCAAGATCAGCCTGCACATCTGTGAGCCAAATTGAATATTAATTTTGTATTTCTAGTTGTTGAATATAGACCTAGGTATCTCAGATTATATTTTATCAGAATCTGAATTTTGTTAAACCTTCAATGTTCTGACTTTTTTTTACCCAAGATGCTTGTTGAAATATTTTCCTGAATCCTACAGCATGCTCGAACTACAGGAATGAAATCTCAGCCTTCATTGTTATGTATTTCAGTTTCAAATACTTTCTTTTCATGAGATACTGTGATGAAATTTTTATCTCGTATATCAATCTTACTAATAAATCTATTTATCTTCATGTTGTGTTTCAGTTAGTTTTGGTGGTAGATTAATAACTACAGAGTGTTTTAGCCTACAGAAGTCAAACTTCATAGAATGATTGCCTGAGATCAGTCAATGACCCCTATTGTTTCAGGTCAGGTCAAGGTCAAGTGACATTGAGACTTAAATTGTTTCCATTCAGTGCTTGGGCCTACAATGGTTAAACTGATGTGATGATTGCCTGTGGCCACCTGATGTCCGCTGTTGTTTTAGGGGTCAAGGTCATTGTCACAGTGTTTAACAAAACCAGTCTGGTTTGTGTCAAGTCTCCCTACCTGGGTATGAGGGCCTCAATGGCCAAGTGGTAAAGGTCGCTGAATTCGAATCGCTACTCACTGATGTGGTTTTAGCTTCTTGCGGAGTTGAATACTTCTCGTGACGAAGCCATCCAGCTGCCTCGTGGAATTTGGTGGTTCTATCCAGCTAGAAAGTCACCATGTGACCTATAATTACATTGGTGGGAAGTTAAACCTTATGATATTGCATAAACATATTTAAGGGTCAGTTCCACTTGCAATATTCAGTAAATAATATTTTACCTAGAGTAAGACCTCTATAGAATAACAATCTGGGGAGTGAAAAGGCCAAAGCTTATGCACTCTGTGATGATAATGCATCTTGTCGTGTGTCCCCCACATTGGACTGATGCGGGAAGACTGTCTGTTACATTTGGAAAAAACTTTGAAGTATGTTTAAAAATACTGTGCCATGGTTTGTTCTTTCCTACGTTTTACGACATCAAGAGGAAAACTTTCCTACTGTCACCTATATTTGTAATAAATTTCATGAAGGTCCATCATTGGTTTACTTAAGTTTCGTGGGAATTTATGGACTGAAAATAATGAAACGGCAATAACTCTAGATACTGAAGCAAACCTGATGAAAGTTGCACTTGCACCACAGCCCTATATTGTGATCAGCATTTGTGTAAAGCTTCATGAACATCCGTCAAAAGGTAATTAAGAAATAGTTACCAAATCAAGGGGAAAAGCTCCGCTTCTGGGTCAAAGGGGTAATATTTACGTGAGCAACGCTATGTACTAATTGATAATTATGTGAGGTTTGGTGAATCTAGCTAAAATTCTTTTTGAATTATAAGCCTTTGACCCCACATGACCCAGCTTCGAACTTGACCTAGAGATCATTAAAACAAACATTCTGATTAAGTATCCTAAAGATTGGGCCACAAATGTGGCCTCTAGAGTGCATGGAGTGTTTAAAAGGCAAATGTTGATGGGACTACAGACGATGCACGACGGCGGACAATGACTGGTCACAGTAGCTCACCTTGAGCACTTCCTGCTCTGGTTAGCTAAAACCAAGTGCTTTTTTAAGCACTATTTTGTTTGTTATAGTATTGTATAATTTATGCATTCATTCATAAATTGCAGCATGTGATTCATCTTCCACCCTGGGGTGTAAGACGAGTTTTCTAGCATGATAAAAGCATGGGAAAACAAAATGTTTGGAAACCCCAAGAATACACTTTTCCTAGAAAATCTCTAGTGCCTGGTAAATTACTAATTTTCTTGATTTCAAAAATGTTTTTTCTCCTAAAGATACCATAACAACACAATTGTTCATTTGGCAGAGTTTATTAGCATTATCATGTAGTAACTTAAAACCATTTTTATCGAAGTAACAGCATAAATTCTTTCACAAAATACTACATATATTTCAACATCCACAGTGAAACCCGACTCGCTCGAGGTCGCAAGGGGATAGCAAATGCCGAGTTATCCTTGGTTTCGAGCAACCCAAACATTGACCAACATACGAAGAAATTGAGGTTTGTTTTACCATTGTCATCAAGACCATTTGCAGAGGAAACGGTGATGCGTAATCATAACGCACTTTGACGTTTTCACAAAAAAATATTGCAAACGTTATTTTTTGATAGATTGTAAATGGCACATGTGAAAAACACCCAAGACATTTTATTTTTCATGGGTTTTTTTTTATTTATTTTTTTTTTTTTTTATTTTAAATACTGAAATCGAATTCGCAATTTTCTTCTCCAAATTAAGATCTCGTAATTATTGTCTCAATTTTATGAAAAGGCTATCTTATTTCCTTTATTTGCGTGCAAACAACTGTTGATTAAAATATCAAGACCTCATAATTATCTCTTCGATCCCGCAGAAAAAAGTAATAATAACAATTTTGATTAGTAAAAATTTTCTTCCACCTTTCGTCAATAATTGATCTCATTATCATGTCAAATATACCGACAAACATACATTTAAGATAGTCGGGGAATAAACCATGCAACTCTCACAGCGTGCGAAAATTTTAAATTAACCCGATACATTCTGGCCGCTGAGGGGGTGAAAAATTTGACACCTCTGCTCGAGTTTGCCATAAGCAACAAAGAGTAAATTAATATACAGGGACCATGGTGTCATTTCTCGAGCGATCGGGTTATCGATGCTCGACCCAGCCATGGTAATTTCACATAGAAAATAGAAGGAAATCGGCCGGGACCACATGAATTTTCCGAGCGAGCCCGGGTGCTCGAGTCATCGATGCTCGAGCGAGCGGTGTTTCACTGTAATCACTTTATTAACAACAAGGAGAAGGCCATTTATATTTTTCTATAATGCTTTTCTTTATCAAATTTGAAATGGGTCCAGACAATAAGAGTAAAGTTTGGTTTTAAAGGATGCCAAAAAACTGCCGAAAAATGACAGACTAAAGCATTCAAAAATCAAGTAAAAAGAACAATAATATCTATGAAATAGAAACAGTTTTGGCTACTATTATATAAAAATGTCCTTGTATTTCTTACGTTTTCTCAGTACAAATATATACTTTATGCAACGTTTTGAATAAAAACAGCCTGGAACTATCTTTGTGTATAAATGGATGTGATGTTTCAAAATACAGTATAACCTCTCTTAACAACATCTCAAAGAAGTAAACACCTCTCTACAAAACTAGATATTTTCCTTCCCAAAATAAACAAAAGTGTTGGCAAATTAACCTCTCCAGTGCAACAATCACTTTACAAGAAAAACAATTTAGTACTTTCAGTGGTGTTCATTCTACAGAGGTTGCGCTGTACAGAAAGTTACTGTAAAATCATTTAACTCACATAAATTCGCAGATTTCAAACTCTTTTAGGTAGAATCAATGGAAAATATGATTATTTCTTGGGATTTAATTTCTTTGATTGATGGAACCACACTAAATAGTCCCCCAAGAATGTTAATAAGTTAACAGTATATGTAATATTAATTTTGTATTGACTTATGTCAATAATACAGTTAGTGCCCTTGCATGAGGTCTGATTTCTTCTCATCATGCTTAACATTTGTGTAAAGTTTCTTTTTTTTCTTCGGACAGACTAACTTAATGAACAGAGATTTTGTTTCATTACCATACATCAATATATTGCATGCATCATCAAAACCAACAACAAATATTTAGCATGTCATTCATACATAAATGATTAGCAACTACATGTATAATATATGTTAAAAGTAGATTACAATCAAACCTGTCTGTAGGGACCAACCTTGGGAAATGAAAAAGTATGGGTTTTTTTGTTGACAGGACTGGTGGTCTCTCAATACAGGTCATTAAAACTATTTGAGCCATGCCATGAGAAAACCAACATAGTGGCTTTGCGACCAGCAATGTTTCAAACCAGCCTGCGCATCCGCGCAGTCTGGTTGGGATCCATGCTGTGCACTTTCAAAGCCTAGTACAATTAGAGAAACCGTTAGTGAGAAACATGGACCCTGACCAGATGTGCGGATGCGCAGGCTGGTCTGTATCCATGTTGGTCGCAAAGCCACTATGCTGGTTTTCTCATGGCACAGCTCATTTGTAGTTACCAGGAAAAGACAACAGTGGCCTTCAAAAGCAGGTGATCTGTATTTGGAGGTGGTCTTTAGAATAGGTTTGACTATACAATACTTTTGCAAACATTGAACTAAAATGTAAAAGTTAATTTACCTTTTCTCATTAACATTTATACAGTAACTAAAGATGGGAGAATTTAATAGTAAGACAATACAATTTATATATTTTCTTTCTAAAACAAATATTTTCTCCATTACGTTGAGGTTGTTAAACTATACCAGCAATACCAGCTTCTTGTCCCCAAGAACAGAATATTGAAATATTAACTAAAATACATAAATATCCAATTATAATACAGAAGAAAAAAAGATAAATTCTGCATCATTCAACTTAAAGTTTTGTTTGTTTTGGGTTTAACGCCGTTTTTCAACAGTATTTCAGTTATGTAACGGCGGGCAGTTAACCTAACCAGTGTTCCAGAATTCAGTACCAGTACAAACCCGTTCTCCACAAGTAACTGCCAACTTCCCCACATGAATCAGAGGTGGAAGACTAATGATTTCAGACACAATGTCGTTTATCAAATAGTCACGGAGAACATATGCCCTGCCCGAGGATCGAACTCATGACCCCGCGATCCGTAGACCAACGCTCTACCTACTGTGCTTAAGTTAGGCAAAACAAGAGCACCGCCTTGCGGGTGCTGACGCTCATCTGATTTTTTTTGTGAATAGAAATATTGTCCTACCCATGATTTTCTAAGTCTAAAAAGGGCCATCATTCTTGGCAAAAGCAGGATAGAGTTTATGTTTCTTGATGTACAGTGTCCACTTATGATGGTGAAAAACTGTTGCAAGTTTAAAGCAATAGCTTTGATAGTTTATGAGAAAAGTTGACTTAAACATATACTCAACCAAGAAAATGATTTTCTAAGTCCAAAAGGGGCAATAATTATTGCAAAAAGCAGGATGGAGTTATGTTGCTTTCTGTACAGGGTCAGCTTATGATTGTGAACAAGTGTTGCAGTTTCAAGCAATGCTTTGTAGGTTTAAGAGAAAAAGTTGACCTAAACATAAAACTTAACCAAGAAATCTGTATTTTTTAAGTCCAAAAGGGGCAATAAATTTGCAAAAGCAAGATGGAGTTATGTTTTTTGATTTTACAGGGTTTGTTATGATGGTGAACAAGTATTCCAAGTTCAAAGCAATGCTTTGATAGTTTAGGAGAAAAGTTGACCTAAAACATAAACTTAACCAAGAAATCTGATATTTCCTAAGTACAAAAGGGGCCATAAATCTTGCAAAAAGCAAATGGAGTTATGTTTCTTGCTATTACAGGGTCAGCTTTTGATTTGGGGAACAAGAATTCCAAGTTTCAAGCAATAGCTTTGATAGTTTAGGAGAAAAGTGACCTAAACATAAAACTTACCAGGCAACGCCGATGCAGACGCCGACGCCGAAGCCCACAACCCCTCAAGTGATGACAATAACTCATCATTTTTTTTCAAAAAATCAGATGAGCTAAAAACTGTATATGTTATCAAAGCTGTATCTTAAAAAACAAGAAAGGACAGTAGGTCAAGGTCACAGCCAAGTGATTAATTATATTTAAACAGGAAATATAATCAGATAATTTTTAAAGTATTTTTCCTTTGTAACATGTAATCCCTGCCCTGGGGCGAGGCCTCTTTTCACCCCAGGGGCATAATTTGAACAATCCTGTTAGAGAACCACTAGGCAATGCTACAAACCAAATATCAGAAGCCTATAGGCCTTGCAGTTTCAGACAAGAAGATTTTTAATATATATATTTATATATATATATACGTCTATGTAAAACTTGGGACCCTTGCGTGGGTAAGTGGGTGAGTACTTAAACACTTCAGTGTCTAGCTTCCACACAGTCATGTACCAAGTTTCACTAACAAGCATCAAAATAGTTGAGGGCAATGTCTCCAGTGACAGCTCTTGTTTAAAAAGCAACTTACAGTTTATGTCATTAGGTATTATATTTGTAATGAACTTTAACTGATTGTGTGGAAGACGAAGTGATTTAGATTTGGGAGCGATACTGAAGATTACCATAGGCATTGAGGAACAGCCACCTCTTGGGTTTTGTCATCCATCCGAGAATTACCTTTAAAGAGAGATAATTGTTTGTGCCTACGGCCAATAATTGCACCAACAACCTGCAGTAAACTGTTGACAATTCTGTGTGACAGGAAGGATGTTCCCTTGGACGAAATTCTATTTGGTCTTTTCGACTTTTGGACTGGCTAGAGCAAGTTTGGGCTTTTAAAAGTTACCATTATTTCTTGCCACTATTTCCCAGGTGGTTGTTGAATGGACACTGGTGAAAACCACCCTTACCACGGAGTGGATTGCTGGTAATCTGGTGGAGTCTCACCCAAACCTGAGCTAAGCCGCTACAGTGGGACTGCTTCTACCAACCTCCACAGCCGGTGTGTATACATGTTGTTTCTGAAACTTGCTGCTTGCAGTAAATTAATAGTTAAACTTGAAATGCAGAACCAGCTTCTGTGAGTAAAAAAGCTGCAATGCTGTTTTTAATACACCCACTAATATTTAATAGAAATATTGTTGCAATTCATTGTGAAGAAGAACACAAGATGTAAAATCTTAGAAACTTATACAAAATAAATCCCTCTTAAGTTATCCTTCTTCTGGAAAAATAACAAATACTTTTTTTTGTATTTTCATACTGTGAAAGAAGTTTCAGCACAGTGAATCGAGTGAAGATAAGACGCACTGTGCATTACTCGGCATGAAAGTACTGAATGCTCTACTGAAAGTGTCAATGCAGGGACCACAATTACATGACTTTAATTTTAATAATGAAGTTAAAGAATGGCACAGTGCAAAAGACAGATGATCTGAACTATAATAATGTCTAATGTGTAAATCTGAACTATAATTGTCATAATGTAATTATATCTAATGTGAAAAAATTGCTGTTAGTACAAAAGAAATGTCTAATGTGAAAAAAAAATTGTTAGTCAAAAGAAATGTGCAAAAGTAATGGTAATGAAATACATGTTGTTGTGTTTTTTGCATATGGTACACTTAAAAAAGCACTACTTGGGTTTGTATTACAAATGAATTGAACATTGGAGGCAAAATTCATCCCAGCGCCTTAAAAAATTCCTGGGGAAAGGCCAGTAGCATCATGTGGAATGCCAGTCTTTGATAGATGTTAACAAAATAACAAGATTTGGTTACGTTGGAAAAGTTGTATTTTGTTGCCAGAACAACCACACAACTGAAAATGGACACCTCACCTCATACAGAAGGTAGGGGGGGGGGGGGGGGGGTAAACTTAGCAAACGTTCAAACAATACATGGATTTTATATGTCAGGACTTGGATACAGTCAGTACAAGCAATTCTGTGAAGGTTCAATGTTTGAACCTTGTGCAAATCATCTACTAAATTGTGCACTCCATATAATGTGAAGTGACAATATATAAGGTTTCTTCATGAAAAATCAGCATGCCACAGGCACAAAGTCCCCACTTTTGTCAGCGATATAAGTAATATTCCAATGAATTCTTACCAACAGTAGGGAAAACGAAGTTTCCTAAAATGTTGAATGACATAAATGAAAAAGATGCTTTGCTCATGAACTACAGACAGTTGTTGAAACACACAGACAGCATTCAATTAAATGTGAGTATCGAAGAAGTAGTGAATGTAGAGCAGGCTACACGGGGACAGTCTGGCTAGAAACTGTGGCATGATTTTCTCGCTGGTCCAACTACTGCGTCAAGGGTATTATAAACAAGCATGTTCAACAGATCTGGCCAATCCCTCAAACTCTGATCATGTCTATATATTATCCAAATGCAAAACAACTAGTTACCGATGATACTCAGTGTGGACTGAAGAATGAAACGGTTGCTAACGAATGATTTATTGATGCAATGGATTTTGAGGGGCTTTATGGCAATGTTTTGGTGAAGTAATGTGGACTTTACACAAATGAAATTACCCCTTATCTTGTGGCAACTCCAGATGGTATTGTGTCATGTGACCGTTTTGGACAAAGTGTTATTGAAATTAAATGTCCATATGCTGAAAATATACAAACGAAGGCGATTCGGAGTTTGCAGACTAATATAAAACACCAGATGCACAATTTGTGCATTGAACTGATACACAATTACGTTGAATACTTTAATAATGCCTGCCTCATATTCCATGACAAACGGATAGCACTTGGCAATGTGGAATATGTGCGGCATAGACTGGACTGGAACAAAAATGTGGACAGGGAATTCACATGACTCTCAATGTGGGCAGACAATTTAGATGTTCTAAACCACAGACAGGATCAATGGATCTGAAGGCAAAGACATTCAAATTTATTAAAACTCTGTGGAGGAGTATAACTGAATTCTATATAGACAGAGAATCAATTCAACACATTTATTATATAACAGGAGTAACAATGACTTGCATGATTTTGAAATGGAAAAATACACCCAAAAACCTATTTTACTTTTCACAACTTAAAATATTATACTTCAAAACTATTAAAATGCACACTACATTTACTTAAAAGGATACACAAGCATGGGATTTACAAGTTATGTTATGATTATAGAGACTGTTTATTTAAATAATTTATACATGTGCTCATATGAGAATGCAAACAAGTGACTGAACAAGGAAAATGTTCTACATTCATTTATATAGACAGAGCTTCAGTAAATAACCTGACTCAATGTGCAACCATTATTGTGATATACCTTGTCTGAATCACAAATATTAATACTTACTCGAGAAATTTTTGTTGAAAGATAATATGAAGAAATCAATGTGTTCGCATAATAAAACAAGAGCTGTCGGATGACAGCGCGCTCGACTATTTGAAGAATTAATTGAAGAAAGGGGTCAAAATATTTCCATAGATTTTCAGACAAAAGAAAAAAATGGATTAAACAAAAAATGTTCCTGTATTTGTGGATTTCGATTAGTCTTGCACTAAATGGCAATGTGTGACCATGATGGCAAATATGTTAAGTTATATGTTAGGCAAAATATGGACTTGTATGAAAAATTTAACTAATTTCCAAGTCCAAAAAGGGTCATAATTCAGTCAAAATAGTTGACACAGTTATGTAAACTTGCCTACAGATGGAAATCATGTTGATAAACTAGTGTTAAGAGCTTCAAAGCCACAGTTCAAATAGTTTTGACAAAAATTTCAAAGTCCAAAAAGGGCCATAATTCAGCCAAAATAGTTGTCAGAGTTATGTACTCTTGCCTACAGATGGAAATCATAATGATAAACAAGTGTTTAAAGTTTAAAAGCCATATGTCAAATAGTCTTGACAAAACATGGACATATACGAAAACAAAACCAATTTCCAAGTTCAAAAAGGGCCATAATTCAGCCAAAAAAGATGACAGAGTTATGTACTCTTGCCTATTCATAGAGACTATAATACTGAACAAGATATAAAAGTTTCAAAGCCATATGTCAAACACTTTACACAAAATATAAACTGGTACGAAAAACTTTACCAAGATTTCTAAGTCAGAAGGGGCCATAATTCAGCCAAAATGCTTAATGGAGTTATGTACTCTTGCCTATAACTGGACATGGTGATGGTAAACAAGTGTTGAAAGTTTCAAAGCTTTATCTCAAAAGACTTTGTCAAAATGTAGACTGGTACGAAAAAACCAAGATTTCTAAGTCAAAAAGGGGCAATAATTCAACCAAAATGCTTGATGGAGTTCTGTACTCTTGCCTACAACTGGACATGGTGATGGTAAACAAGTGTTGAAAGTTTCAAAGCTTTATCTCAAAAGACTTTGTCAAAATATGAACTGGTACGAAAAACTTAACCAGGGTGTGACACCGACGCAGACGCCGTGGTGAGTAAGATAGCTCTACTTATTCTTCGAATAGTCGAGCTAAAAATGAATATAAACAAAATGCCGACAACTTAAATACAAAGTTATTTTGATCATTACAGACAAATATCTTTTGTGATAATCTCTTTAACACTGTTGATCAGGTGATTTTATTCTTCTCAACTTACCAGTATTATTAGCTTATATACCCAACTCTTCCCCATCAGCCTGGGACTACAATTTTTTAGGGATCGTCTTCATTTCACCTACTTTAGATCATGTAAGCTAAATTAAAATGCTGAGTTGGTTGATTTGGGCTTCATGGCGTACCGAATCAGCTAAAATATTAAGAAAGCAGGTCAGTAGGTCACATTTATCATCACTGAAAGTCAGTTTTAAGATTGCTATGCAAAACTGTACATGTCAACCAAATTTCAAGACTGTATCTTTAAAAACAACAAAGTAAAAAGATGTCTGAAGCCTTCAATGAGGTCTTCACCAACAAGATGAGTTAGACTGCGAATAAGCCAATATCATAGTGGCCGAGGAGAGAAAAGTTGGCATTTGTTGGAAGTTTTCCCTAAAATGTATAAATTGTAATTAAGTTACACCACTGAAAAAGCTACATCAAGAGGCACCATCTCCGAAGCGGGGACCAAACCCAGCTGCACCAAATCTTCAAATGGCAGCTGGCCTGCAAGACTTCACGTGGGAACACCAGATGTAGATACCTAGTGGCAAACCTCGACATTCCTCCACCCTCAAGAAGTGGCATGCAAAAGACGGCCAACAAGGTGGGCTCTGCTGTTAAAGAACTGAATGACAGTGATATGTCTGAAAAAGTACAGATGTGAACAGAAGAAGTGGTGGTCCAGAAAATTCAATCCACATAGCAATGGATGGCCAGTATAAAGCAACCACAATATCCAGTTGTAAGAAAACCAGACAAAATGCTTCCAAGTCAAATGGCATTGCCTGTGAAACAATGACCAGAAGCAGTATATCATTGCTGCAGTGTTCGAAACAGATTTGTCAGACAGGTGCCTGACCTCGAAACAAAGGTCATGATGTCAAATACCCAGATGGCTATACAGACTGTACACTATCTCCTCATCGTAGTGTACCACTGTCCGAGTTCCAGCTAGGAAAAACAATTGGAGAACAGCTAGGGGTATAAGGAGCATGTATCAAGTATGTTACTACTGACTGGGATGCGTGATCAGAGTAGGAGAAGCTATGTGATTACTGGACCCAATGTGGAAGATAATGAACGTCAGGCAGAGTCACCCTACTCACCTCTGACAAGCTCAGTTTCGACAATGTTACCAGGTCAATTTCAGTGCCAGAATGTTCCCTGCCGAAACCAGGGAAAAAAAGACAAGAACATCGGAAGGTGTTCAGTCAAGACATCAAGGCGAGAAGTGTAGTCTAGTGTTCAAAGAACTAATGGAGAAACATGCTGGGGACATTATAAAAATCAGGAAAGAGTTACTTAGTGCCCTAACTGCCACTGTAAACGGCTATGCTGGGTACTGTTCAAGTTGTAGGCATTTACCCATACCAACTCTTGGTGGGACCATTCAATGTTTCTGGCCAGTGACTGACATAAAATCACCAACAAAATGACAGACATTTAGTACAGGAGATAATCAAAATGAAGCTAAGTGACTCTGCTGTAGAACAGATAAAACTAGGTACCAGTACACAACAAGAGGACCATGATGGTCCTGAATCGCTCACCTCTTCCCACATGACCCAGTTTTGAGTATGACGTCATTATTTGACATAGTGACCTAGTTTTTGTGCTCATGTGACCCAGTTTTGAACTTGACCTAGATATTATCAAGATAAAAATTCTGACCAATTTTCATAAAGATCCATTGAAAAATATGGTCTCTACAGAGGTCACAAGGTTTTTCTATTATTTGACCTATTGACCTAGTTTTCGAATATACGTGACCCTGTTTTGAACTTTACCTAGATATCATCAAGGTGAACATTCTCACTAATTTTCATGAAGATCTCATGAAAATTATGGCCTCTAGAGAGGTCACAAGATTTTTCTATTTTTATACCTACTGGCCTAGTTTTTGACCGCATGTGACCCAGTTTCGAAACTGACCTAGATATCATCAAGGTGATCATTCAGATAAATTTTCATGAAGATCCATTGAAAAGTATGGCCTCTAGAGAGGTCAAAAGATTTTAATAATTTTAGATCTACTGACCTTGTTTTTGACCACAGTTGACCCAGTTTCAAATTTGACCTAGATATCATCAAGATGAACATTCAGACCAACTTCATACAGATCCCATGAAAAGTATGGCTCTAGAGAGGTTACAAGGTTTTTTTATTATTTGACCTACTGACCTAGTTTTTTAAGGCACGTGACCCAGTTTCAAACTTGACCTACATATCATCAAGGTGAACATTCTGACCAATTTTAATGGAAATCCATTCACAAGTATGGCCTCTAGAGAGGTCACAAGATTTTTCTATTTTTAGACCTGCTGACCTAGTTTTTGTCCGCACATGACCCTGTTTCGAACTTGACCTAGATATCATCAAGATGAACATCAGACCAATTTTCATACAGATCCCATGAAAAATATGGCCTTTAGAGAGGTCAAAAGGTTTTTCTATTATTTGACCTACTGACCTAGTTTTTGATGGCACGTGATCCTGTTTCGAACTTGATCTAGATATCATCAAGATGAACATTCAGACCAACTTTCATACAGATCCCATGAAAAATATGGCCTCTAGAGAGGTCACAAGGGTTTTCTATTATTTGACCAACTGACCTAGTTTTTGAAGACACGTGACCCGCTTTCGAACTTGACCTAGATATCATCAAGGTGAACATTCTGACCAATTTTCATGAAGATCTCATGAAATATATGGCCTCTAGAAAGGTCACAAGGTTTTTCTATTTTTAGACCTACTGACCTAGTTTTTGACCGCACGTGACCCAGTTTCGAACTTGACCTAGATATCATCAAGATAAACATTCAGACCAACTTTCGTACAGATCCCATGAAAAATATGGCCTTTAGAGAGGTCACAAGGTTTTTCTATTATTTGACCTACTGACCTAGTTTTTGATGGCACGTGACCCAGTTTCGAACTTGATCTAGATATCATCAAGGTGAACGTTCTGACAAATTTTCATGAAGATCTTTTGAAATATATGGCCTCTAGATAGGTCACAAGGTTTTTCTATTTTTAGACCTAATGACCTAGTTTTTGATGGCACGTGACCCAGTTTCGAACTTGATCTAGATATCATCAAGGTCAACAGTCTGACCAATTTTCATGAAGATCTTGTGAAATATATGGCCTCTAGAGAGGTCACAAGGTTTTTCTATTTTTAGACCTACTGACCTAGTTTTTGAAGGCACGTGACCCAGTTTCGAACTTGACCTAGATATCATCAAGATGAACATTCTGACCAACTTTCATAAAGATCCAATGAAAAATGAGACCTCTAGAGTGGTCACAAGCAAAAGTTTAGGGACGCACGCACGGACGGACGGACGACGGACACCGCGTGATCACAAAAGCTCACCTTGTCACTTTGTGACAGGTGAGCTAAAAATGTGAGGCTGCTAACTGCTCTATCAGTGTGTCTCTGCCAAGGAAAGTCAGCTTTTAAAGGGATGTACATGGCTGGTTGGCATCAACACTTTACCAACTTAATAATGGAATCACAGTGCTGAAAAGAAACTGGAACACTTGGGAGTACACCTGTCAAACGGTACTCCGCACTCTCTACGGCAAATGCAGGTGGAGAAGGAATACCAGAAACAAGAGGGCCATGAAGGCCCTGTTTGCTCACCTGACCTATTGACCTAAAGATCATCATGATCAACATTCTGACCAAGTTTCATTAAGATATGGTCATATATGTAGCCTCTAAAGTGTTAACTAGCTTTTCCTTTGATTTGACCCGGTGACCTAGTTTTTTTCTCCACATGACCCAGATTCAAACTTGACCTGAAGATCATCAAGATTAACATTCTGATTAAGTTTCATGAAGATACAGTCATAAATGTGGCCTTTAGGGTGTTAACAAGGTTTTCCTTTGATTTGACCAAGTGACCTAGTTTTTAAACCCACCTGACCCAGAGTTAAACTTGACATATAGATCACCAAGATCAACATTCTGACCAAGTTTCATTAAGATATAGTCATAAATGTGGCCACTACAGTGTCAACAAGCTTTTCCTTTGATTTAGTTTTTGAATAACATTCTGACCAAGTTTCATTAAGATTGGGCCAAAATTGTGACCTCTAGAGTGTCAACAGTCAAATTGTTGAAGACGGATGGACGGACGACGACGGAAGACGGACACAGGGCAATCACAAAAGCTCATCTTTGAGCACTTTGTGCACAGGTGAGCTAAAAAAACAAGAGCTGTCCATAAGACAGCCAAGCTCGACTATTCGAAATATTGTCCCAGAAGCAGGAAAATATTACACAAAATGTTAAATATCAAAAGAGTTTTAAGTTCAAAAGGGGACATAATTTGACCAAAATGCATATCAGAGTTATTGGTCTTGATGCTATCAACTAAGTTTTATAACCCCAAAGGCACATGTGAAATTTCAATTCAATATCTGCATTAGTTCTGGAGATAATAAGTTGCATGTAGAACTTTAACCAAGATTTTCTAAGTTCTAGTGATGGGAAAAAAAAAGAAGGCACCTACAGCTGAACCAAGCAGGCTGGCAATAAGCCAAGATGACGAAGTAATTGAGGAAATCAACACTTACCCCTTACCTTCAAAACAGAGAAAAAGTGATGGTACGACTTATCCATAACTTCAGACATGAATCCTGACTACACAAAATTTAAATGTAGACACAAATTCTTATTCAGATCATGATGATGACTCTTACCTTGACTCTGATAACTGTGTTGACTCAGATTCAGAGGCCACTGATTCCAATATGGACAACAAAGAAATGCAAGTTGATTTGGGAACTTTTTTAAGGGTACATCCTTTAGTGGATAAAAAGACAAAACTGAAGATCTTCAACAAACTATTTATAGATTAAGCTTCCCTTTACTTTTCGAAATCCAATGTAAATGAGACAACCACCATCCACAAAACCAATAATTCAACAGTCACGTCCACTCATCCGGCTTCTTCAGATCAAATTTCTAATATTCTTACTTGGTCGCACGCCTTTCAGCTAAATGCTGATATTTATTGCATAAAATATCTGGATGAAAGCTCGCAAATACATGACGTTAATACAGAACTTAGCACAACATCAAAACAAGAGGGCCAAGATGGCCCTAGTCGCTCACCTGTGTAACACACCATAACAGTGTAAACATGTTTATTTAGAGATTACAAATATTCTGATCAAATTTCATTAAGATTGGACCAAAAAAATGTAGCATCTTGAGTGTAAACAAGCATTTTCTTTACTTTGACCTAGTGACCTAGTTTTTTATCCCACATGACCCAGATTAGAACTTTTCCAAGACTTCATGATAACAAATTTAACACTCTGACAAACATTTTAAGTATTTGTTTTTCCGAAGTGTCATGTAGGTCCGGACAAAATTATAGGCCTGGAATCCCGATTTCGTTGCTAGAATTTTGAAAGATACATTGCAAGCTTTAATACCCAATTCCTAGGCCTGAATTACTGGAATAATTATTTATATCTGTATAAATTTATATAATTTCATTTTTTTATTTATAACAAGAGCTGTCACTAATGGTGACAAATGTCCCAGCAGTGTCTTGACCTTTGACCTGGTGACCCCAAAGTCAGTAGGGGTCGAGTACTCAATAAGTACTATTAGCATGTGAAGTTTGAAGGTCCTGGATGCAGTGGTTTGCAAGTAAAGTGCCTTCATGCAAAAAGTTAACATTGGCCCCTGTGACCTTGACCTTTGACCCGGTGACCCCAAAGTCAGTAGGGGTCACCCGTGTACTCAATAATTACTATAAGCATGTGAAGATTGAAGATCCTCGGTGCAGTGGTTCGCAAGTAAAGAGCCTTCATGCAAAAAGTTAACATTGGCCCCTGTGACCTTGACCTGGTGACCCCAAAGCCCGTAGTTGTTGTGTACTCAATAAGTACTATCAACATGTGAAGTTTGAAGGTCCTGGGTGCAGTGGTTCGCGAGTAAATTGCCTTCATGCAAAAAGTTAACATTGGCCCCTGTTACTTTGACCTTCGACCTGGTGATCCCAGTCAGTAGGGGTCGTGTACTCAATAAGTACTATTAGCATGTGAAGTTTGAAGGTCCTTGGTGCAGTGGTTTGCGAGTAAAGTGCCTTTATGCAAAAAGTTAACATTGGGCCCTGTGACCTTGACCTTTGACCCCAAAGTCAGTAGGGGTCACCTGTGTACTCAATAATTACTACCAGCATGTGAAGTTTGAAGATCCTCGGTGCAGTGGTTCGCGAGTAAAGTGCCTTCATGCAAAAAGTTAACACTGGCCCCTGTTACCTTGACCTTTGACCTGGTGATCCCAAATCAGTAGGGGTCGTGCACTCAATAAGTACTATTAGCATGTGAAGTTTGAAGGTCCTGGATGCAGTGGTTCGCGTGTAAAGTGCCTTCATGCAAAAAGTTAACGCTGTGACGAACGAATGAAAAACTAACGAACGGACGGACAGTTGAAAACTAATATGCCTCCCTTTCGGGGGTATAAAAATTTTCCCACTCAGAAGATAAGCCCCAAAATATGAGCCTTACCTCCAGTTTACTACAGTAGAGACTGTGTGCAAAACAGACCCAGTCCTAATATATCCCTGTGATAACCAAATAATTAGATCTGAATGACCAAAGCTATTCAACACCATTTAAGGGTTTGTCAGAATGGGAATCGTAAGAGGACTGCTAAATAAGTTTAGTGGGCGATGTGATGAATTATAGAGAAAAATAAATAAATTTAATTTTGTAGTTTGTGAGTTTGAAGCCAGCAGATAATCTCTCTTGAGAAAATACACAATGGTAAACATGATGCCTGAAGTTTAATACAGCTTCTCCAAACAAAGATACTTTTAATGCATTTTTTAAGTAAACAGAAACAAAAAGTGAAAGGCTGAACTACTGGCAAGGATGTTGTGTACCGGGTGAGGATACTCCTAATTATCAAACAAGTAACACCAACAGACTAGGCAAGAGTACCTTCTCAACCAAAGAAGAACTATTTTTGGTGTTAGTCAGACTTAAAGTAGGTTTATGTGTGTAGAATATTTCTTAGCAATTTGAAATTTCACAAAGATACTTTTCTTATATATTCACAACATGGATTAACTTTCTTTACCATGAACTCCCATTACTATTCTCATTTCCGTCACAACATTCAATCCACAGAAATTAGTACCCATTGAATTTACCCGCTATCCAACTACCAGAATAATTCTTGACTTCACTGAAATTTTTACTGAAGTGTCTTAAAGTGTCATGGGGACCCAGTCACAGATATGGTCATCGTACAAACACAACAACACACTAAAAGTCTTGGTTGGGATCAGCCCGAATGCTACATCGTACAATGACCTATATATCTGGTTTAAGAGGTTAAAAAACATCAGACTAAGAAAGTACGGCAAACATGGTGTCCTTGACCTCCTTGAACCTGGAGATAATATCATGGCAGGCAGGGCTTTTGATATCAAAACCATTCATTCATTAAGGTTTAGGAGTACATCACCAAAACACAGAAATATTTTATAAACGAACAACATCGTTACCAATATTTTACTTAACCATTACATGTTCTGCCGTACTGTCCCGTACTGAAAATATTCTGAAAAAGTTGTCCCCCTTTGAAAATGAATGCCATTTGTAAAGAAATAAAAATAAACAATTGCTGAAAACTGTGTTCCACTTAATTATGTGAAATTTCAACACTTGCATGCTGTTGCAAATGAATCAAAACAAACATGTGTAACAGTTCTTTGAAAATGGTGAGTTTTTGAAGGCGTTTGACTGCCCGGAAATGGGGCCCCTTTAGGCAGTCCTTTTTTTGTTCAGAATTCAATGTTTATATTAGTATACTGACACTTGTTTTGTTGTTTTTGTAATGATAGCGTGTATATTACTGTACAAAACAAGTGTCAGTATACTGATATAAGCACTGATTTCCGAGAAAAGGACTGTCTAAATAGGCCCCACTTCCAGACAGTCAAGCGCTTTTAAAAACTCACCATTTTCAAGGAACTGTTACACATGTTTGTTTTGATGCATTTGTAATAGCGTGTGAGTGTTGAAATTTCACATAACTAGGTGGAACACAGTTTTCAGCAATTGTTAATTTTTATTTCTTTACAAATGGCATTCACTTTCAAAGGGGGACAACTTTTCAGAATATTTTCAGTACGGGACAGTACGGCAGAACATGTAATGGTCAGGTAAAATATTGGTAACGATGTTGTTCGTTTATAAAATATTTCTGTGTTTTGGTGATATACTCCTAAACCTTAAAAGTCTGAAATAATTGCTTTAGTTGTTTTACATTTAATTCCTGTAAATCCTGTGCAGATAAGCTCAAATATGTATCAATAACACTTGCCACTGTTATATTTGTTAGAGCAGGAAGTTACCACGTCAAGCCTAGTTTTGGTTATTTCAAGTCATGTGAAATCTATAAATAGTATGAATGGATGCAATGCGAAACTGGTCTATTACCATAAACAGATTATGTAAATGTCATTACATAATATTATTTCATTACTGGGAGTAATATATAATTATGACTTGTCAGAGTTTGTTCAGATTTCGCATATGTAGGATTTAAGATATTATTTAACCAATAAACTAGCTTGGACATTTGTGCAATCTCACACTCAATCAGCCAGAAAAGTTTTGCAATTACACAACTATAGATTGTCTTTCACAAAAAATTTATGTCTCCCACCACTTAAAAGGTAGACATTGAAAAAATGCCACAAATTAAGGGCCATAATACCACTGAAAATCAATGAACCAGAACACGCCAATAATATGTACAATTAGGCTTAGCACTGATCACTCCTGTAAGGTTTGGTGGAAGGGCTACCAATAAAACACGAGAAGTGGTCAAAATATCAATCAGCTGACAAATCAAGGGCGATAACTCCACTGAAAATCATACAGAATATGCTGACGATATGCACAACTAGGCTTGGCAGTGATCACTTCTGTTGATTACTTCTGCTTTAATAGTTTGGTGTAAATCAGCCTGGTAGTGTCGGAGATGTTGCACCTACAAAGTAAGTGAAAAGACAGACATATGGACAGAACTAAATCAACATGTCTTCCCCAATACATGTAGGACATAATTAACTAGGTTGGAGAGTTGCACATGCAATCTGACATTAAATGACCCTCTTGTTAAAATTCAGTGATGGCTGTAGTTAAACACTTGCGGTTGTTTTTTAGTTGTTGCTCCTAGTCTAGACGAGAAAGACAAACTGTAAAAAGCAGACTTGGGGGAAAAGAAAATATCATTTGAGAAAAATAGTAGTTCAAAACATTTAAAAAATAGCTTGGAAGAACAATATCCAAAACTGGTTAGATTTGGACGATTTGAGTTGCTGAGAACGCAAGCCCGAAGTAGATATGATTTAGACGTGATACGTATGCTTCCAGGTGGATATAATAGAGAGTTTGAGATTTCAACCTTCGCCTTCCCCTTCAACGTCTCTTGCGAAGTTAACGTATGAAGTTGAAGTCTGATTAAAATTCCTTGAGATTTCAAACTTTAGAATGAACCTTACTTCTTTTAATCCGCCCATTCAATTTATCTGTAATTATGATCGTTTTTCTCGTGCATTTTGATATCATTTGTCCGAAAGTGCAGGACTTTTACAAGAGGTTTTAGAAATGAAAATTAGATAAAAACATTCCAATTAACATAATCATCGCATGGATATTAGTGCGATTACAAATATATATATATATATATATATATATATATATATATATATATATAAAAAATGATGTGATTATATAATGCACGACTGTAAATCATACATGAGAGGAAATAACAAGAGCACCGCCTTGCGGGTGCTGACGCTCATCTGATTTTTTTTGTATAATAGAAATATTGTCCTACCCATGATTTTCTAAGTCTAAAAAGGGCCATCATTCTTGCAAAAAGCAGGATAGAGTTATGTTTCTTGATGTACAGTGTCCACTTATGATGGTGAAAAACTGTTGCAAGTTTTAAAGCAATAGCTTTGATAGTTTATGAGAAAAATTGACTTAAACATAATATTCAACCAAGAAAATGATTTTTCTAAGTCCAAAAGGGGCAATAATTATTGCAAAAAGCAGGATGGAGTTATGTTGCTTGCTTTACAGGGTCAGCTTATGATGGTGAACAACAGTTGCAAGTTTTAAAGCAATAGCTTTGATGGTTTAAGAGAAAAAGTTGACCTAAACATAAAACTTAACCAAGAAATCTGATATTTTCTAAGTCCAAAAGGGGCCATCATTCTTGCAAAAAGCAGGATGGAGTTATGTTTCTTGCTGTACAGGGTCCACTTATGATGGTGAAAAACTGTTGCAAGTTTTAAAGCAATAGCTTTGATAGTTTAGGATAAAAGTTGACCTAAACATAAAATTTAACCAAGAAAACTGATTTTCTAAGTCCAAAAGGGGCAATAATTCTTGCAAAAAGCAAGATGGAGTTATGTTTCCTGATGTACAGGGTCTGCTTATGATGGTGAACAAGTATTCCAAGTTTCAAAGCAATAGCTTTGATAGTTTAGGAGAAAAGTTGACCTAAACATAAAACTTAACCAAGAAATCTGATATTTTGTAAGTACAAAAGGGGCCATAAATCTTGCAAAATGCAAGATGGAGTTATGTTTCTTGCTATACAGGGTCAGCTTATGATGGTGAACAAGTATTCCAAGTTTCAAAGCAATAGCTTTGATAGTTTAGGAGAAAAGCTGACCTAAACATAAAACTTAACCAAGCAACGCCGACGCCGACGCCGACGCCGATGCCGACAACCGCTCAAGTGATGACAATAACTCATCATTTTTTTTCAAAAAATCAGATGAGCTAAAAATGATAATCATATCAACACATTCTATTGTTGATGGTGTTCTTGAAAGAAATTACAGTTTTTTTAAACAAAAACATGAGACATCATCTACAACAAATGCATTTCTCGATATACTTTGAAGTTAAGTTAAATATATGAGATAAAGCAAACACAAAAGGCTGTTGACTAGTATATCATAGGTTTTCTTAAAGTTTTTTTTTTTACTTTGAATTGGTACTTTGTACATCGAATTCCTTAAAAGACGTGTTTTACTTGTAGACTGTTCCTGTTGAAAATCTAACCTTTTAAAAGATATGTTGATAACATGAGCCAATATAGACAATTTATGAATACATTTAACAAGCGATTTGAAACAAATGTAAGATACTCTCGTGATATCATACGTTTTGGCATCATGACACTCAGTTTGACTCTGTATAATGCCAAACTCACAGACAGCACAATATAATCGTGCCAAGTCACCATGCGTCTAGCAAAACAGTCAAGAACTGTTAGGTGGAGACGAAAATTGTTGCACAAAATAACATGTGGGCATATACACGTATTTGTTTGAATATACTATTTCATAGCATGTGCATATCAAGGAATTTTGGTTAGAGGGACACCAACTTTAAAAAGGGGGTCACCCATTCAGGGGTGTGTGTGTGGGGAGAGGGGTGGGGTGGTAGTCACACCGAGTTTCAAGACCGATTTTCTTTGTAAAATGTAAGAATCAAAAGGGGTTGACCCACAATGCCCCTCTGCCATGCTCTGCGTCCGTGCATGTAAAGAATGGAGCTATCCCATACGGCTAACAGGAAACCTCTCGTGTCATGATATAGATCTAAAATTTTCTGATACTTCAAAAAAAATTTCGTCTAACTAGTAACATTTTATGTTTATAATTAAAACGCAATTGTCTTATTAAGTGTCCGGCAGAAACGGATTGATTCTGTTTGGAAGTTAAAATAAAATGTTCCACAAAATGATAATCGCGCGTTATCACTTTTATTTTTTATTACTTTTTCAAGTAAAATGACTGTCATGCCATGAGCCTCCATCCAGATTTCAGTCTTTGATGCCGAGTATGTGGACAGAGTAGATGTACAAAGACTGAAGTTTTGACTTTCGTGATATCACATCTTCAGACGTTCGAAACTTCACTTCTTACGACAAAAAGGCCCATCTGGTATAATCAATACCGCCTGAGGACACAAATATGCCGTAGAAGTTAAAGTTTGAACAAAATCTCAAAGTTTCTCAAAATCAGTTGATAACTTCATACTTCCAGGTTCAGTTCAATGTATTTAGTTAAAATCATTAGCCAAACAAAACTTCAATATTCTTATACTTATTGACAGTGTTTCACATCATATTTAGTCCAGTTATACATATGGATAATCGAATAACATAATAAGCAGAAATCCTGAAACTAAGCTTTTTATTTCACAAAGTAATAAAGCAAAGTCTTAGGCTTACTTGAAATTACATGGAAAACTTTAGTAACAACGTCTGATATAAATAAAATACGCGCATATCGGTGACGTTTTACCCCAAATATATATGAGAGACGTTTAAGGGGAAGGCGAAGGTTGAAATCTCAAACTCTCTAATGTCAACTCTCTGGCTGATCACAGCAACCTGGGACAGGCAGTCTGCTACATTTGTCCTATACAGATGAATCTGTCCTTGGAAGAAGAACACAATGTAAGTATACAATATAATTTTCTAATCCTGACCCATTAATACTTAGCAGAATGTCATGATAATAGAAAATTTAGGATTGTGTGGTTTTGAGTCCCCTACCGGTGGAACACCGGAGGGGACTATAGGAATGCTCTCCATCTGTCTGCAAATCTGGATCTGCTCCATAACTTTTAATTGCTTTGAAGGATTTTTTAGTACTCCACAGAACTGTTCCCGGCCATGATTAGACAATGTGTCACACAAGTGGCCCTTGGTTGTCAGTCAAAGGTTAAGGTCACTAAGATCAAGGTCAAGTAAAATTGCTTTTTCTCCATTAGGGGACTTTTGTATTGCCACTGCAATACTCGGTTACTTGTTGACACTCATGACACCATCAATACAGATTTGGAAGATAACTGATGCCATTTATTTATAAATGATGTCTCATTCAATTGAACAACTTGCTTTCTGTGGTAGCTGTGGTTTTTGTTTCAGTAATTTCTTTATGTATCTTTAAACAATATGCAGTTTAATATTATAGGATGATGATGGTATTCATGAGGAGTGCATAAGATGTAATCAGCTGATACCTCTGAGACTACTCAGGGAGCATGCCGATGTTTGTATCTTAGCTTCAGATAAGGTAAACAAGTGAATGAAGTATTGCCATGCAATACAAAGTCCCCTACTGGAAGGCACCTAATTTTCTCTACTGCAGTATAACATAATGAACTGATATCTGTCAATGATGTATAAACAATATTGTACTACATATACAATACGTTATAACAACACACTTGGATTAAAATGTGCATATATAAAAACCCACAGTTGTTTTCATATTGAATTTTTTTTGGCTGATTATAAAAATGTTATCATGTAAGTTATTTATAGTAACAACAAAGGGAAATTAATCTTTAAAAAAAAAAAAAAAAAAAATCTATATAATATAAGTCCACAAGAAACTCTTTACCAGGTAGAGATAGGTCAAAATACACCTAAAAATTGGATGTAACATGCATGCTGTACCACAGAAAAGTGGTCTCGATTTTTCTCTACCGCCAGTAATAAAAAAGTTACAATAAAATCTATTTATAGTAACAACAAAGGGACGTAATTCTAAAAACAAGGGTGCCTCATGGTGGTGAACATTTGGTCCAAGTTACATCAAAATCCCTCCATGCATGAAGAAGAAATGTTCCGTACAAAGTCATTCTTGAATTTGACCTTTGACCTCTAAATATGACCTTGACCTTAGACCTAGGGACCTGGTTCTTGCGCATGATATGTTGTCTCATCCAGGGGAATATTTGTGCCAACTGATATCTAAATCCTGCTTTGCATGACAAAGTTATAGACCGGACAGGAAAAAAATCCTCTTGACATTTGATCTCAAAGTGTGACCTTGACCTTTAAGCTAGGGTACTGGGTGTTGCGCATGACACGTCGTCTCATCATGGGAAACATTTATGCCAAGTAATATTGTAATCCCTTGATGGATGACAGAGTTCTTGATCGGACAGGGAAAAAACCTTATTGACCTTTGACCTCCAATTGTGACCTTGACCTTTGAGCTAAGGGTCTGGGCTTTGCGCAGGACATGTTGTCTCATCATGGGGAACATTTGTGCCAAGTAATATTAAAATCCCTTCATGGATGGCAGAGTTATGGACGGGACAGGAAAAAAACTCTGTTGACCTTTGACCCCCAATTGTGACCTTGACCTTTGAGCTAGGGGTCTGGGATTTGCGCATGACACGTCGTGCATGACACGTCGTCTTATCATGGGGAACACTTGTGCTAAGTGATATTAAAATCCCTTAATGAATGTCAGAGTTATGGACCGGACACGAAACAGACCCTGTTCATGCTATGATAACATTTGACTGCTAAGTGTGACCTTGACCTTTGAGCTAGGGGTCTGAAAGTTGTGCATGACACATCGTCTTATTATGAGGTACATTTGTGCCAAGTAATTTTAAAATCCCTTCATAGATGGGAGAGTTATGGGCCGGACAGGAAAAAAGCCTTGTTGACCTTTGACCTCTAATTGTGACCTTGACCTTTAAGCTAGGGGTCCAGGTTTTGCGCATGACACGTCGTCTCCTCATGGGGAACATTTGTGCCAAGTAATATTGAAATCTCTTCATGGATGGGAGAGTTATGGACCGGACAGGAAAAAAGCCCTGTTGACCTTTGACCTCCAATTGTGACCTTGACCTTTGAACTAGGGGTCCGGGATTTGCGCATGACACATCATCTCATCATGGGGAACATTTGTGCCAAGTAATACTAAAATCCCTTCAAGGATGGGAGAGTTGTGGACCGGACAGGAAAAAAGCCCTGTTGACCTTTGACCTCCAATTGTGACCTTGACCTTTGAGCTAGGGGTCCGGGTTTTGCGCATGACACGTCGTCTCATCATGGGAAACATTTGTGCCAAGTAATATTAAAATCCCTTCATGGATGACAGAGTTATGGACCGGACACGAAATTGCGGACGGACGGACGGACGGACGGACAGACGGACGGACGGACGGACGGACAGACGGACGGACGGAATGACGGAAAAGTGCATTCCTATAGTCCCCGAAACTGGTTTTCAACCAGTAGGGGACTAATAAAAAAGGTTTTATGCAACAGTCAAAAAAATGCTGGTACTTTATTGCTTTGCACATGTTGCTTTTTATTTGAAAGAAAGATTATTTTTAGCCAAATCTGGAGGTCAGTGCCTTTAATGGCAAAGGGAGCAGAATTGCACCCACTTGCACGAAAATTAGCTATATCTTGGTAACCACTTCATATATTGAGCCGTGCCATGAGAAAACCAACATAGTGGGTTTGCGCATCTGCGCAGTCTGGTCAGGATCCATGCTGTTCGCTATTAAAGCCTATTGGACTTGGAGAAACTGTTAGCGAACAGCATGGATCCTGGCCAGACTGCGCGGATGCGCAGGCTGGTCTGGATCCATGCTGGTCGCAAATCCACTATGTTGGTTTTCTCATGGCGCGGCTCTATTAGATTTAAGCTTTGCTTAAGGCTTCCCTGTCCTGAAATAAGTAATGATAAGTATTGAATAAACTTCAATCCTTTTATTTTGATATCAAAATGTTTGGCAATTTCTTTCTGTACTAAAATATCAGTATCAAAACATCTGTTTTTTTCTGTAAGGCACATTTATGCCTGATGTGGCTCATACATACATTTTATCAACAAAAACATTAATTGACACTAAGGTATATGAAAAGACTCAAATGTCATCTTTGTCCCTCTTCTGTTTTATATCAGTTTGAGAAGGAATATGAAGAACAACCGTGTACAATACCAAAGCAAAGAAAAGCTGAAATAACTGTTCAGCCAATCTTCCAGTATGCTTGTGTAAGTGTAGCTTCATCATTTGTATTGAATAGTGTGCCATTTGTTGTGTACTTACTAAATAATCAAGTTGGATAACTCTTGCTTGCATTTACTTGAGATTACGCCCCTTTTCAACTTCAAAATTCTGCTTAAAGTTATACATGCTGGCTGCTACTCATATTTCTGTGACAGTGATTCGAATAGTCGAGCTCACTATCTGTAATCTTATCTGAGAGTGTGAGTAAATTCAATCATATTTCATGTTCATAAACCAGTAAGCTCACGCTGACGCATACGCCGGGGCGAGTAGAATAGCACCCCTATTCTCTAAATAGTGGAGCTAAAAAGTATCACTGTGACTGACTGCAGATCTGGAGCGCCTGTATAAATTACAGACTCAGGTATATACCTGATTCAAGCAATTTGAATGAAAAGTATCTTTAATGTATATATTTTGTTACCATGGTTATACTAACCCTAACCTATAGTCAGTACATTATACATCTTATACACTAAATGCGTGTGGATGCAATGATTTTTGTATTTTTGCCATGCATTCCAACTGATAATTACTTCAACACAGCTCTGCAATGAACAATATTGGAAAAGTATTCTTCTACATCTTTCACAGGTGTACACGAGTACAGTATGCAAAATGGAGACAGACGAAAATATTTTGTAGGGGATCTAGTGGTTTTCGCAGGGATAGATGGAAACAATGTGGGCAAGGTATTGAAGGTAGACAGAGACTATCTGGAAGTGGAGGACTTAGAAAGGAATGGTCAGACATATATTCGATGTTCAAGGAAAAGGAAAAAAAGCTCATCTCATCCAGGTTAGTTCTGAATTGTGTAAAGGCAACAAATTACCCAGGCGCACTAAGAAGACTTATTTTGAGAAAAACAATATTTTCACAGGTGTACACGAGTACAGTAGGCAAAATGGAGACAGACGAAAATATTTTGTAGGGGATCTAGTGGTTTTCGCAGGGAAAGATGGAAACAATGTTGGCAAGGTATTGAAGGTAGACAGAGACTATCTGGAAGTGGAGGACTTTGAAAGGAATGGTCAGACAAATATTCGATGTTCAAGGAAAAGGAAAAGGAAAAAAAGCTAATCTCATCCGGGTTAGTTCTGAATTGTGTAAAGGCAACAAATTACCCAGGCGCACTAAGAAGACTTATTTTGAGAAAAACAATAAAACCAGAGTTTCCAAAGTTCAGAGAATTTCTTTGATACTGCCTACTGCTTAGGTGTAATTTTAATGACCATTTAATGGACATCATTTTATCAAAATCTGTTCAGTTATTCAAGGTGCTAATTCAGATATGATCAGTGGCAATGCCTGGCTTAACTGCCTATGATACAAAATAAAATGAAACCAGTGCAAGGCTATACTATTTGCAAAACAATAGGGCCATGAAGGCCCTGTATTGCTCACCTGACCAATTGATCTAAAGATCATCAAGATACGGTCATAAATGTGGCCTCTAAACTGTTAACTAACTTTTCCTCTGATTTGACCCGGTGACCCCGTTTTTGACCCCAAATGACCCAGATTGGAACTTGTCCAAAAGATCACCATGTGACCCCCGGGGCGGGGCCATATTTGACCCTAGGGGGATAATTTGAACAAACTTGGTAGAGAACTACTAGATGATGCTACAACATTACAAATATCAAAGCCCTAGGCTTTGTGGTTTGGAAAAGAAGATTTTGAAATTCAAAGTTTTTCCCTATATAAGTCTATGTAAACCATGTGCACCCCAGGGCGGGGCCATATTTGACCCTAGGGGAATAATTTGAACAATCTTAGTAGAAGACCACTAGATGATGTCACATACAAAATATTAAAGCCCCAGGCCCTGTAGTTTTGGACAAGAGGTTTTTCAAAGTTTTTCCCTATATAAGTCTATATAAACCATGTGACCCCCTGGGTGGGGCTATATTTGACCCCAGGGTAATAATTTGAATCTTCTTGGTAGAGGACCACTAGATGATGCTACATACCAAATATCAAAGCCCTTGGCTCTGTGGTTTTGAACAAGAAGATTTTCAAAGTTTTTCCCTATATAAATCTATGTAAATTATAAAAAATAAACAAAGGGCCATAACTCACTCAAAAATTGTTGAACAAGTCTGATTTTCAGGGGGACACAACTAGGGTACCAATACATCATTCTGATGAAGTTTGGTCAAAATCCCCCAAGTAGTTTCTGAGGAGATGCGATAACGTGAAATTGTTAACGGACGGATGGACGGACGGAAGGACGACGGACAACGGACGCAGAGTGATTTGATGGTGGGCTACAAATTAGCCAGAGAAGCCACAGTATATAGTTATTCTTGGCTGTGTTTTTATTTATTTATTTTATTGATTTATTTATTGATTTTATTATTTATTTATGTATTTATTTATTACATTTTATGAATTTGGCGGGTAACGCTATTATTATTATCCATTGGTAGCCAAGGTAGTTAAGCGGGATATATATATTATCCTTGTAGCCATGGATGATGATGCAAAAATGAAAACCATTGGCAGGAAGTATAGGTAGAATTATTTTATAAATGTTTAGTACTTGTATATTTGGTTGCTACAAGGTTACGAAACACATATGGTGGGATAATATCAGCATTATCCATGGTAGCCATGAAAAGTATAGTTGAAGGTCTATATTCTTCATAAATGGCGGGATTTGTTAACATTAAACATGGTAGTCGTATTATCCAATAGTTGAATATATAAAAATGGCACGATTGTAAAAATTATCCTTGGTAGCCATAAATAAAATATGTGTGGGAGTACAGACGAGATATGTTTACAAATTTATTTGGGTTATGCCCTTTATTAGGGCATTTGATTGAATTAATTTTTTAACTAACAATGCATGCTTTATGGAAAATTAACAAACTTTATTTCCTTTCCAGTGAAGACGCCTTGGAAAAAATCAACAGCGAAGGCCCGCAGTGAAAGAGCCAAAAAATGCACTGTTGATGACACAAATGATGTAACTTCAAAGAAAAAACAAAAACTGTCCAAAAACAAAACCACAGTCTCTAATAACAAGTCTGCCACGCCAGTGCAGCCTGATCAAACAGCTGTAATAGTATCAGCTGTAATAAAAGTCAACTATCAGATAGAGGTTTAATTCCTACTTATAACAAGAGCACCGCCTTGCGGGTGCTGACGCTCATCTGATTTTTTTTGTGTAATAGAAATATTGTCCTACCCATGATTTTCTAAGTCTAAAAAGGGCCATCATTCTTGCAAAAAGCAGGATAGAGTTATGTTTCTTGATGTACAGTGTCCACTTATGATGGTGAAAAACTGTTGCAAGTTTGAAAGCAATAGCTTTGATAGTTTATGAGAAAAGTTGACTTAAACATAATACTCAACCAAGAAAATGATTTTCTAAGTCCAAAAGGGGCAATAATTATTGCAAAAATCAGGATGGAGTTACGCTGCTTGCTGTACAGGGTCAGCTTATGATGGTGAACAAGTGTTGCAAGTTTCAAAGCAATAGCTTTGATAGTTTAAGAGAAAAAGTTGACCTAAACATAAAACTTAACCAAGAAATCTGATATTTTCTAAGTCCAAAAGGGGCCATAAATCTTGCAAAAAGCAGGATGGAGTTATGTTTCTTGCTGTACAGGGTCAACTTATGATGGTGAACAAGTGTTGCAAGTTTTAAAGCAATAGCTTTGATAGTTTAGGATAAAAGCTGACCTAAACATAAAACTTAACCAAGAAAACTGATTTTCTAAGTCCAAAAGGGGCAATAAATCTTGCAAAAAGCAAGATGGAGTTATGTTTCTTGCTGTACAGGGTCAGCTTATGATGGTGAACAAGTATTCCAAGTTTCAAAGCAATAGCTTTGACAGTTTGGGAGAAAAGTTGACCTAAACATAAAACTTAACCAAGAAATCTGATATTTTCTAAGTACAAAAGGGGCCATGAATCTTGCAAAAAGCAAGATGGAGTTATGTTTCTTGCTATACAGGGTCAGCTTATGATGGTGAACAAGTATTCCAAGTTTCAAAGCAATAGCTTTGATAGTTTAGGAGAAAAGCTGACCTAAACATAAAACTTAACCAGGCAACGCCGACGCAGACGCCGACGCCGACGCCGACAACCGCTCAAGTGATGACAATAACTCATCATTTTTTTTCAAAAAATCAGATGAGCTAAAAATCAAACTCCATCTAATAACAACAACAACAACAATCAAGTTCAATCTGTCAGTGTTGAGAGTAATGCCAATTCAAACTCTGCGGAAGCTTTTACCAATAATCGCGAATCAACCAGCCTAGATGTCAACTATGAACACAGTGATGAAGTGCTGAGTAGTGCGGTGCATGGTGCCTTGGGTGCACATCTGCCAATAGAAAATTCGGGAGTTACTGTGCAAAACGACACGACAAACATTGTACCTAATAATCCGGTTTTGCCGCAAGGTACGGCACTTTTTAAAAACATTCAATTGTATAGTGTGATGCCAAGTGCCTTCATTGACGATCGTATGAAGCAGGCAATTTTGAACAATGAGTTCCTGAAGTTCAATGACTTACTGTATCCCAAGTACACGAGTAACACCGACTTCCTGTTACAATTTAACTCTAGTAACAACAAAGTTTCTGTTTCAGCGCCAGCAAAACACAAAACTTTTATACATTGGTCAGTGGTTGTTGGCATTTCACGTGTTCTTGGACAATTATTTAGTTAAGCACCTTGATGCAGTCTCAGGCTTGTTAGCATACTGTAGCTTAATTAGAGATCTTGAGAGGACCTACCCAGCTCACAGTACATTTTTCAAGGCGACCAAGGAAAACCCTTGGACATCCAAGGTTTTTCCTAGGAAAACCTTGAAAATGTCTCAAGTCCGAGATAATGGCAAAATTTCCAAGGACAAAACCATGGACATTTGTAAGAATTCTTGGAAAGCTCGGGCAAAAACCTTGGAAAAGAGAAACATAGTCAATTTTGAGCTTGGACATACCATGGAAATCTGAACTTAGAAAATATATGGCTCGGAAACTGTCTCTAAAGTGAAAACTTAGTAATTTTAGAGCTAGGAAATAGCTTGGACATCTGAACTTAGTTTATTTTTTGCTCGGACATGGACTTAGAATCTTTTTTTTTTCTTTATTTTGTCTTTTTTTCCATTTGAAAAATAGTCAAAACACTAGTCCTGTAATTCAATTTAATTTAATTGGTATATAATGCAATGATCAGGTTGCCACCATGACACAATAAACAATACACAACACATACAAAATGTACAATTTATAACCAGCATATCTGAATATAAATTAAACAAGAGGGCCATAATGGCCCTATATCACTCACCTGTTATCAATGCACTTAAGGACAAGAAGGTCAAAAATTCATAATCAAGATCAATCAAAAGAATTATAAGATTGAGAAAATATAGTTGAAATTTTCTAAAAGTTACTTCAAATAAAATTATTTTCAAATCAGGCCAATAGTTTCATGCCAAAAGGATTACATCAGAGGAGGATTCTTAGGAGCAAAACCTTGACTGATGAAGCCCAATAGGACAGGAACAACAAAGTGAAGAAATTTAACCAAAAAAGAAAAAAAAAATCTTACAAGGTAAGATATGTCAAGATACACCAAAAATTGGAGGTAACATCCATGTTGTACCACAGAAAAGTGGCCTCAGTTTTTCCCTACAGCCAATAATAAAAGTTACTAAATAAGCTATCTATAATAACATAAAAGGGAAGTAATTAAAAAACAAGAGGGCCATGAAGGCCCTGTATCGCTCACCTGACCTACTAACCTAAAGATTATCAAGATTAACATTCTGACAAAGTTTCATTAAGATATGGCATAAGTGTGGCCTCTAATGTGTTAACTAACTTTTCCTTAGATTTGACCCGGTGACCTAATTTTTGACCCCATATGACCCAGATTCGACATTGACCTAAAGATCATCAAGTTTAACATTCTGACTAAGTTTCATGAAGATACAATTATAAATGTGGCCTCTAGAGTGTAAGCAAGCTTTTCCTTTGATCTGACCGAGTGACCTAGTTTTTTACCCCATCTGACCCAGATATGATCTTGACCTATAGATTATCAAGTTTGCCATTCTGACCAAGTTTCATTAAAATATGGTCATAAATGAGGCCTCTAAAGTGTTAACTAGCTTTTCCTCTGATTTGGCCCAGTGACCTAGTTTTTGACCCAACATGACCCAGATTCAAACTTGACCTGAAGATCATCAAATTTAACATTCTGACTATGTCTCATGAAGATACAGTCATAAATGTAGCCTCTAGAGTGTTTAATAAGCTTTTCCTTTGATTTGACCTAGTGACCTAGTTTTTGACCCCATCTGACCCAGATTAGAACTTGACCTACAAATCATGACCCAGATTCAAACTAAACATTGAGATCGTCAAGATTAACATTCTGACCAAGTTTCATAAAGATATAGTCATAAATGTGGTCTTTACAGTGTTAACAAGCTTAAACTTTGATTTGACTTGGTGACCTAGTTTTTGACCCCAGATGACCCAATATTGAACTCGTCCAAGATTTTATTGAGGATAACACTCTGACCAAGTTTCAGTAAGATCAGGTCAAAATTGTGACCTCTAGAGTGTTAACAAGCTTTTCCTTTGATCTGACCTGGTGTTCTAGTTTTTGACCCCAGGTGACCCAATATCGAACTCATCCAAGATTTTATTGAGGGTAACATTCTGACTAAGTTTCATTAAGATTGGGCCAAAATTGTGACCTCTAGAGTGTTAACGAGCTTTTCCTTTTATTTGACCTAGTGACCTAGTTTTTGACCCCAGATGACCCAATATCGAACTCGTCCAAGATTTTATTGAGGGTAACATTCTGACCAAGTTTCATTAAGACTGGGCCAAAAATGAGACCTCTAGAGTATTAACAGTCAAACTGTTGACGACGGACAGACGACATACAGATGGACGACAACAGACGATGGACACAGGGCGATCACAAAAGCTCACCTTTGAGCACTTTGTGCTCTGGTGAACTAAAAATATTGTAAGAGAACAAAAGAAGGATCAGCCAAATAAAAACAAGAGCACTGCCATGCAAAGCAAATGCAGAGCAATATACATACAAAACAAAGTAATACGACGTTTGACCCATGAGTGTGACCTTGACCTTGAAGTGAGCCATCCGAAACATGTGCTCTGCACATCGTTTCGATGAGGTGAACATTTGTGTCAGGTTTCTTTGAAATCCTTCAAGGGGTTCAAGAGTTACAGAGCGGAAGGGAAATTGCCAACCAACAGACAGACGGACACCAAAGCAATACTAATAGGTCCCTTCGGGCATATAAAAAGGAACCAAGATCTTACGGTGATACAAGTTGTGTGCAAATTTGGTTAAAAATAAATCATAAATGAAGCTGCTATTGTGCAGACAAGGTCAAAATAGCTAATTCTGACCCTTTCAGGGGCCATAACTCTAGAACACATGAAGGGATCTGGCCGGTTAAATAAAGGAACCAAGATCTTATGATGACACTAGTTTTGTGCAAGTTTGATTAAATTTAAATCATAAATGAAGCTGCTATTTTGCAGACAATGTCAAAATAGCTAATTCTGGCCCTATCAGGGGCAATAACTCTGGAACCCATAATGGAATCTGGCCATTTTAACAAAGGAACCAAGATCTTGTGGTGATACAAGTTGTGCAAGTTTGGTTAAAATAAATCATAAATGAAGCACATTGTGCAGACAAGGTCAAAATAGCTAATTTTGTCCCTTTCAGGAGAAATAACTCTGGAACCAATTATGGGATCTGGCTGGTTCAAGAAAGGAACCAAGATCTTATGGCTATACAAGTTTTTTGCAAGTTTGATTAAATTCAAATCATAAATGAAGCTGCTGTTGTGCAGATAAGGTCAAAATAGCTAATTCTGGCCCTTTCAGGGGCCATCACTCTGGAACCCATATTGGGATCTGGCCACTGAGATCTTATGGTGATACAAGTTGTGTGAAAGATTGGTTAAAATAAAATCATAAATGAAACCACAGACAAGAAATTGCTGACGCACAAAAATAGCAAATTCTGACCCTTTAAGGGGCAATAACTCTACAACCCATGATGGGATCTGGCCAGTTTTCGAAAGGAACCGAGATATCATGCCAATACAAGTTTTGTACAAGTTTGATCAAAATTGCTTGCAAAACTGTGGATGGACCGACAGACGAAGGGCGGTCACAAAAGCTCTCCCTGTCACTATGTGACAGATCTATGAGCTAAAAATGCATTTGTCATATTCATTTCCCACACACCATTGTAATGCCACAAAAATATAGCATAGAGAATTTTCTTTCAACAGTATTTACTTTTGATTTCTTAATATCAGACCTTATAATATTTATTATGTTATTCAAAATAACATTTTCACAGCAGAAACTACTTAATAATTTTATTAAAATTTATTGAATAACAAGTTTCAAAATCAAGTTAGAGAACAGCTAGTCTGTATCAATCGAACCATAAATGGAGACTATAATACTGCATTAAAGCCCAAATACCAAAAATTCCACTTATGCAACACTTTCCAATAGTGGGGAGATGTTTATATTAGGTTAAGACATTAATCAAGCTAAAAATGTTAAGAAGTTGACTGATAAACTTAACTGATTTGACTATTAGAACATATTTATTATTTTGAAATAATAAATATGTTCCAATAGTTTTATCAGTTAATAAAATATGGACAGTTATTCACACAGAAATATTAAATCTCCTGTGCTACACACTCGTGATCGCATCCTAACTCCTGCCCATATTCTATTAACTTGTAAAATATAGGAACATATTTATTTATTTCTTAAATCCCCTTCTTGTTACAGTCTCAACAATGGACCATTTAGTCTCTTTCAAAATGATTTGGGAAAAGAGCTCCATATACTTTGTCTTCCTTCTGTATAACAAACAGGGGTTCTCTAAGGTCCTGTGCTGGTAATACTCTTATTTCATTGCATATGTCTAACCTTTGCAAATGAGGAACTCTGCTCTCTATAATGTGTCCTCCGGGAGAAATAAGTTTTCCAACAGCAAAGACAAAAAACTTGTATAGACGTTCGGCTTTCTCAAGATCCCCTTAAGAGATACCTTGGCCTAACAAGATGTATGTTGCTTCAACCAAACAACTAAAATGCTGGAAATATAATACAGGCAAATGGTCCTTCAGACACAGTAAAGAATAAAACAATAACCAATTTCTTAATTCAGATGCCTTCCAGTGCATGAAGGTATTGGAAATTATCCGTGGCATTCTATGTATTCTGTATGGTGGCTGGATACTTTTTAAAAGTTTATCAACAGCTGTCATCTTATTTCCAATATAAAATGGCAGAGTCTTGTATTCTGAATCAAACCATAAGTGAAGAAATTTTTTTTGCAACCCCCAAAAGTGTTCCATGCATATAATCTATAACAATACTATCTGTCAATGACAAGTACGGTAAATAGCTTAGAACACTTTTGCCTAAAACACCCTTAAGTTTACTCTTGTACCGCTTTCATGTGCTTCAGCAGCATTTGCCTGAAATTCTTCTTAAGTTCTAAGCCGGGCTGAAACTTCTCTTTCAGAAAATGACCTGCATGTGCCCATTCCACTTGCAACTACACGTCCAGGTTCTTCACAGTATATACAGCTATTCTCCCAGTTATGCTGAGTCATGTTTGTAACAAAAGCCCTGGCTTGCAAGTCCATAGTTATAAAAAATGGCAGAATATGATTTAAGCAGAAGAATTTTGAAATAAATGTTTTTGTTCTTTCAATGTAGAGAAGGAAAGAGGAAAGATGCAGGTACAAAAGACAGTAAAAGGTCAAAGGCACAAACAAAAGTAAGTCTAATTACTGTATTTATAACCTACAATTTCAATTAAATTCTTGTAACATGCAAAAAAAATTGATGTTAACTTTTCACAGATCAACTTGGAAAAGGCTGCAGAAGCTCAACGGCAGTTTGAGCTATCGGCAACTGTGCCTGTAGGACAAGAGACTTTTCCAGCAGCATCAGAAACATTGCCAGTAACAGCTGTGCCTATAACGACTGTGCCTGTTACCAATGCGCCTATCACGGCTGTGCCTGTTTCCACTGTGCCTATCACGGCTGTGCTTGTTACCACTGTGCCTATCACGACTGTGCCTGTTACCAATGTGCCTATCACGGCCTTGCCTGTTACCACTGTGCCTATCATGACTGTGCCTGTAACCACTGTTCCTGTAACAACTGTGCCCGTTAAAGACAGTGTACCTCTCTCAAATGAGATGATGCCTAGAGAGGTTGGGTATGTATGTAGCAAAGACTAGATAATCACATTTTAATGAAACATAGAATTCTTGGCTCTTTGAATACTTACTCTAGTAAGTTTTTTTTTATTCAACACACACTAGATTCAGATCTGGCTTTGATTTGAGTGAGTTTTCATCAGCCTTTGATATATCATAATGGCATGTCTGTGACTTGTCTTTGTAAAAATTAACCTAAACTCAGAAGAAAATTCGCCACTGTGCAATATCACGATTAATGCTTTTGGAATCTGGTACATATTTTATCTGGTTATAAATACTGTTAAAATACAAAAGCAAAGTCAGTTTTTTTTTGGTTAAATAGGATTTATTGACAATTATATTAGTTTCTTAATTTTAATGTCTATATTGTTATCAGATCTTGTTCGACTTCTGTGGGTAACACACTTAACATCCTCAACCATGAACCAGAGTTCAATTTACATAGCCCTAGTATGGAGAAGAGGCAGATTTGGCTAGAGACACAACTTGGTATGGCTTGGCAGTCAATATATGAGCTGCAGAGGAATATGACTTGGCTGAGTCAACAGGTTAGTGTCATGACTACAAAATTTATGTAAAAGTTTTATTCATTTTCTGTTTAGTTTTAAACAAGAACCAACATTATGTCATTTACTAGTCTAAAATTTTGATACTGAAAGTAACAATGTTACGTAACTGTCCCATTACATCTTCAAATTGTAAATTGGTTGAAATGTTATTTGTAACTTTGCATATTGTATTTCTGAACAGCTACAGAACCAAACCTCGCCTGCTAGTGCTAATTCAAGATCATATGAAGCTGGTGGTCAGAACAGCAGCCATTGTGCTGAGGATAACACAACAATAGAGGTAATACAATAAGTAAGTTTTCTGTTAATTAGCAGTAGATATATATCTGACTTACACACAGAGAGAATTGTTGCAACATACACATTGCCCAAGCAGCTTCCTCGCTTGGCGCTCAGCATTAAGAGGATAGTGCTAGTACTGGTCAGCCCGATGTCAGTATAATCTGACTGGGTGGGATATCATGCCATGTGTCTATGGCGTGATATTCCAGTGAGGCAGCACTATAAAGTTGGGCATTGTGCTCACTGCTACAAGTTGTTGATAAGTGGCTCCTTGATACCAGACCCAACTTGTTTAATGACATATAAAAGTCAGCTGAATTAAATTTAAAACAGTATTTTAAATAATTAAAAAAAAAAAAACATAGTGTTTTTTCATTAATGAATTAATTTCAATAAATATTTTCTCATTTCAGAAAAGTGTGCCGCAGTTTGATTTTGCTTCGCAACCAGGGCAATTCTCTGAAGTTTTTAACAATTATACTACCGTATAACCCCGTATTAACGCCCCCCCTCTAATTAACGCCCCCCCACGTTTTTTGGGGAAAATAAAAAAATCTTACCTTCAAAAATTGGTCCTAGATCCAACACAATAATATCCAGATAATAACAATTCCATAACAATACAAATGAATTTCAAAAAAAAAAACCCACATTTTATTAACACAAACTTTTAAACACGTCAACAGGCATGGCACAAATAAATCTACTGTGTGTAAGTACTGAATATGCTACGTGCAGGTAAATCCACATAAACATCTGGGTTCATAAACGCTGCAGTATTGATCGAATTTAACTCGGATCACGTCACTCAGCGCGCGACTTTACACAGATTCCCAGTACGATGACGTATCGGGTTAATATGTCAGTGCATGAATTGGGATGAATAGGGGGGCGTTTATACGAGTTACTGACATTGTTTAGATCAAATTTTTCGTAAAATGCATCGCCCCCGGGGGCGTTTAAACGGGGTTATACGGTAATTAGGTATATATAATTTTGAACTATATTAATTTACAGCCGGTGAGATTGTGATTGGATTTAGCATTAATTCCTGTCAGGGTTGATGCTATTTCTGCATTATGACTTTGAAGGTGTGGCCTTCGGTAGTCTCTAACCAGTCTTTGAGGGGGATTAAAGTAAACTGAAAAAGTACCCAAGCTTAGTGAAATTTTATTTTAAAAAAATAGGTCTGTTTTTAGCTCAAGCAGTATGGTGGATACAGATGAAATATTTCGGTAGTATGCTGTTAAGAAGTTTAGCATACCATGACATGCCAAAATATTTTTCAATAGATAAGCCTAACTATGAATGCTTAATATACTATATGAAAATAAATATACCAATGATAATTATGTAGACATGCTGAAGGCTAATTTTTAGACTGGGCAATATTATATTAATGACAAGGCTTTAGATTAATCCTACACAGTTCTAATGTATTACAGTTCTAATGTATTACTTTCAGTTTTCTTACACTTGGTACATTTCAATTCTTTTTGTTCTAGGATCAACTATGGAGCTACGTAGATCTAAATGCTACGGATTATGCCAAAGCCAGTAAGTTGCTCTTCAGAAAGCTGTTTTCTGAAGAAGAATACAGGGGACGATCCCTTACTGGCAGTGCAGCTAACAAAAGTACCCTTTCTAGGCCGGCAATTCAAGACCAGAGGAAGTTGAAAGTAATTAACGGTATGTTTGATTCTACAGTATAGATCACAAAGTGAGCAATGAATAGGCTTTTTTTAGTTCAACTTTTTGATGTATATGAAGAGCTTTCCTACTCGCCCATAATCATTGGCGCCCTATGTCCACTTTCTATGTTTTCTTTTTATCTCTGTAATTACTTGACAAATAAAATAGTTATTCCTCATCATTACCAACACCAACTGGCATAAGGGCCATAACTCTTGCACAAATATTCTATTAATTATCCCCCTTTTTATTTATTTAGAATTTCAGTTTAAGTTTTTGTTACTGCCACTCTCAGTTATTACTGATTTAAAACAGCTGTTCCACAAAATCGCCCAAATTATTTAACACAAGTTCCATGACTTTAGTATCAGTTTTTCATGAATTATGCCCTATTTCATACTTGGATTTTCCGGTAAATTTTGTTATTTCAAAAGAGAGTTCAATTCAAACTTGTAACAGTTGTTGGAAATCATCACCCACATCATATGACAAAAAGAGTCATAACTCTGGCTCATCTATTACATCAATTATGCTCTCTTTTAAATTAAAATCTGGGGTTAAAGTTTTGATGCATATTCCCTCAATCTATTTATAATCACGTAACAGATTTGATTCAAACTTTAAAATAGTTGTACCAAATCATCACTCACATCATATGACACAAGGGCCATAACTCTGGCATTAATTTGGTGAGTTATGCTACTTTTCAGCTCAACTATTTGAAGAGTAGGGGAGCTATCATACTCGCTCCAGCGTATGTAATGTTGAATATGCTTATTGTAATGTTAAAGTTTGCGTACCACCCCAAATATTTTCAAAGCCCATTAAGATATTGCTTTCATATTTTGCATACTTGTTTACTATCATGACCCCAGTCTGTAAAAAGGAGGAGGCAACTCTATCAAGCATTTTGACTGAATTATGGCCCCTTTTCAACTTAGAATATACTTATTGTAATGTTAAAGTTTTACTCATAGCTTATATTATACTATCAAGCACTGAGAATAGTCGAGCGCGCTGTCAACTGACAGCTCTTGTTTATTTGAATTTTAGGTTAATGTTATTGCACTTTGTCTTTCACTTAATTTTTGTGGTCATTACTTATTTCATTTATACTTGTTCCACATTTAAGTAGCCACATGATATGACATATGGTGCATTTGTTTTGCAGAATTTTTCCATGAATTATGCCCCGTTCATAATATTTGATACTTGGATACACATATCTTAGAATGTCTGTTACTACTAAATTCATTTGTCACATACTTAAGCTATTGTCAAGCATCCACATTGGATTAACTAAACACTACAGCTTCAGTTTATAAACAAAAATAATTTCAAACACTAAACAGGTTAGAGTTTATAAGTAACTATTAAATTAAATTGGTGTGCAGTTACCAATACTTTAAGGATGTTGTAATTTTTTAGTTCACCAGAGACAACAGATTAAGTGAAAAGATATTGAAGATCCTCTTGTTATAATTGATAAATAAATTATTCATTGCATTTCATTTTTTTTTTTCAGAACTGGTTCAGAGGAAATGGTCATGGGTCAAGCCCTCAATGATTAACCTTAAAATTTCTGAGATATTAAAACCATCAAGAAACTCAGCCCAGTTTTGAAAGTAGCCCTTGTATTTTCAGTGTGCACACATAGAAAATAAAATGTTTTAATGTTCTTAACCAGTACTTATTGTTATAAATCTTAACCATTTTCTTTCATTAACATATTTTCAATTTCCTTGCAAAGAACTTCAAAAGAAGATTCCATGGGGGTATTCCTACAGTAAAATATTGTGAAAAAACTACCACAGTAAGTGTTTTCATTTGATTTTTTTCTCTTTTTTTGTTGTGGAGAATCTGTGAAACATCTTTTTCAGGTTCGAAGCCCAAAAAACTACTCTGCGATTGTCCAAGGTTTTCGTCCAAGGTTTCAGTCCAAGGTTTTTTCAAGTTTTCCATCCTAGGTTATTCCGAGATGTCCAAGGAAACCTCAGTCCCAATACTCCAAGGTTTCCTAGTACATAAGAGGTGTCCTTGGAAACCTCGGTCCCAATACTCCAAGGTTTCCTAGGACATCCAAGGAATGTTTGTCACACCAATATTCCTTGGTTTCCTAGGAAATCCCAGAAGTCAGTAGTTTCCTCGGACATTCCTATCATTAAAATTTTCTTTTCATCGAAAATACGTACAGACCTCGGAAAAACCTCGAAACCAATACTCCAAGGTTTTTCCTAGGTCAAATTGTCCTCTATTTTCCTAGGAAACTTTGGAAAATGTACAGCCGGGTGTTTTGAGATATTTGTCCAACGTTCAGGAAATTTTGCCGAACAAGGGAATATGTATTCATCCTACAAGAATCATACTACATTAAAATGTCTAGTTGGCATAGCTCCCACTGGCGCTGTGACATTTTTGTCTGACGTATATGAGGGTAGCATATCGGACAAAGAGATTGTTACTGATTCTGGCTTTGCAGATATTCTTGAACCAGGGGATTTAGTAATTTCAGACAGAGGTTTCATCATAAACGACATTTTGCAAGCTCGAAAAGTTGAACTAAACATCCAGCCATTTTTAAATAGCCAAAACAGACTTACTGCCCAGGAAGAAATTGCAACAAAGCGAATCGCAGGTGTACGCATTCGAGTGAATGAAGAAATACAAAATTATTGGGACAGTTCTTCCTCTAAGTCACAAACCAGTTATAACCAATATGATTCTTGACAAGAGTTGCATCAAATAAAAAAAACCAAAAAAAAAAAAAGCCCTAAGCACAACTAGGTTTGTGCTGCTCTGCTTAACCAATAATAGTTAATACTTCTTTATTTATATGTGTTTGTCTCTCAATTTCTAATTCCATTCCTATTCCCAAGCAAGTAGTATGGATGCAGAGGTCTGGGCTGAATTGAACGGTGACCCATATGTCGCAAATGAGGCAGGGGAAGTTGAAGAGAATGGAGACCGTGACAAAGTCCTTGTTGCAACTACTACACCTGGAAATAATGATCATATGCTCTTCAAAACAGATTTGGGTCAAGCTGGTGGAGCACTTTGCAATCCGATAGTTCTAACTGCTGCCCAGGCAACTATATTTATCCAAGACCAATATGTATACATTCGATGTATTGTACTCATTGACGCAGTAGCTATGCCAGACGATGCTCTAATGGAAATTTGTGTTCTACGATTGCTTGCATACAAATCAAGACTTATGGCACCAGGCATTGACACTGCAACATACTTTATCAAGGACAATGACGCATTCACATCTGATCCTAATGCTGAAGGGTCAATTGCTCATCTATGTCCGAATGGTGATGGTATTGATGCGCTACGCCTACTTGCACAGAATTGGTTGAATGCAAATCACCCCAATGTTCAAGTACTAACAAGACAGTTTGCTAATCTGGTATGCACTATGGCATTCATATTTCAACAGAAAGGGCACCACTATATCACAGGTGGAGATTATCAGGATCACTATGAGCGGAACTGAGCAAAAGTGGATCAGGGTGGCATGCAGTTTGCTTCTGCTTGGGTAGATCGTGTCACAATGGGACTACATGCCATTCCTCCTATAGTCCTTGATGCATACTGGGTATATATGGCTTCGCAAGGGCGAATTGCACCACCACTAATTCTTCAACTCGAAGTCCCTGCAGCAGGCACAGCAGCTATCTTTGCACTTTTAGTAGGATGGGAGGATGCAAAGAATGTATATGGTGTGATTTTGTCTGATCATGAGGTTACGTACAATGCTCTGTTAGAGCTACACAACCAGTGTAAGATTCAAAATGCTTGATAGAGTTGCCTCCTCCTTTTTACAGACTGGGGCCATGATGGTAAACAAGTATGCAAAATATGAAAGCAATATGTCAATGGACTTTGAAAATATTTGGGGTGGTACGCAAACTTTAACATTTGTGTGACGCTCACGCCGGGGCCAGTAGGATAGCTCCCCTATTCTTCAAATAGTCCAGCTAAAAAACTACAACTTTCATACAGCAAATATGATGTCAGGATGTTTTAGGATGATTGCACAGATTTGTGCAATGCACAGATTTACCCCAAGCGATGATACGCTTGAATAGGGTGAAATTCAGACAATTTTCCATATTTGGTTATAGTTAAGTGTTACAAACAAAAAACAGTATTTAGCTTATTTCAAGTACATTATTTACTGTTCTAGTCTGTCTTATGTGATTATAATTAATTTTTATAAATTATTTCAGCAGGTATTAGCCAACAGTTGAGAGCGGCTGCTCTGTTACATCAGGCTGCTGACCTGTTAAATGTTGATACCAGCTCATCAGGACCAGTACAACAACTATCAGTACTACCAGTTCCAGAGCAAGTTTTGCACCACTATGCTCATCAGTACCGATAACAGCAACTACCAACACTGCTAGTGCTGTCAGAGCAATTTTTGCACCATTCAGAAGGGCAGTCATCCGACGAGGTGGACGTGCACATGCATAGACTGCTACTGCAGTGTCCCACTGGACACACAAGTTTTCCATTATTCCAAGGTGTACTGATGTAGGTAACGTAAGTCATTAAACTAAAAACATACAATAAGTCCAACTTGGTTTTTAAAAAAATACAGAAATCTCCTCCTGTTGACTATATTTTTTTCCACAGTCAAGTCAATAAAATATAAATGTAATATTTACATGCTGGTATATTTGAGTTTAAATTTATTTTCCTGACTTTTCCTGAGTTCTAGTTACTTATCTAAGAACAAAACAAATAGTACTAGTTACTGATACAGAATGAGAGACCTTGGCAAAATACCCTGGAATCCCGAAAATAAGCCGTGGCTTATTTTAAATTTTCGTAAGGATTTGGTGGCTTATTATCGAGACCGACTTATTTTGAGTCCGGCTATCTTTTGAGTACATATATTCTGTAACGGTTTAAAAACCGGCTTATTTTCGAGTACCGAAATACTGAAGATACGAATGTCATATTTGTTCTGCTTTTCAGTAAAAACATCGACGTCAGTAAATACTTATACTACTGACATACCTGTTTTGTTACAATTTCTTAACAAAAATAATCCGATACTAACAGATAATTACCCATTAAAAAGTTTTGTTTGTGTAGCCTAACAAACAAATTTACCTACATGTATGATTTAATCGCCCAACGGGTACACATATGAATAATTTACACAATACGTGATAAACACTACATTGTGACAATTATAAAGACATATGTTATGTTAATTAGTACAACTGACGTGACAAGAAGTATTTGAGACAGGAATTTTATTGCTTTTAAAGTTAGTATGTCCAGGGTTTTGAAAATCAGCACAACTTGCATTGTTTTAAGTGGTTTTTATTCCAAAGTATGTTTTATTGCTATTACCATACATGCCATATTTCCCGCCGGGAGACTATTTCTCCCGTATTTTCAGTATATCTCGCGGTCTCCCGCCGGGACATGAAAACCTCCCGTAAAAAAAAAAATTCAGAAAAAAAGTCCTCCGTCGAAAAATCGTATCTCGGACCACATGTAGACCTTTAGAAAATACTTGAAATTTAATATCGAGTAGCCCAGAAATACTCTTCGAACATAATTTTCATAGTTGTCTATAATCCCTAGCTTGTTTATCGAGAGATACACGCCTGAGGCATTAATTATCTTACCATCTACTGTCACCATCTGCAAACAATTAACCATTTAATCTTACCCGTAGGCATGTGCATGCGAGATTTTAGACTGATTCAATAACATCAAAGCCACTGATCCGTAGTTTTTCAAAACAATATGTAAACCAGTCTTAAAATTACGTCATTTTACCGCCACCTGCCAAAGTGTACTTTCGTTTTCGCTGACCCAAAGAGCTATACTTCTTTGGCTGACCTCAATATTTATCGGGAAACACTCTTTTACCATATTTATCGAGCCATCAGAGGATAAGACAGGTTAGTGCTAACACCGAGTTTATGTTTCTCAATTTAAATGCTTGCACAACATGCAAAAAATCAACAACGACTTAACAAAATTGTCGAGTTAATGTCAGACTACACAGAATTTCGGACAAACATGAATTCGGATAAGTGAATTTTATGAAATAAATTGCAATTCATACTGCCCGAATAATTGACTGCCATTCCTTTGTGATATTGTCATGTTGCAATAATTAACGGGAGAAGAATTCCCAGGTTAAATACATGTAGTTTTAATCTAAATATGGACAATCCAGCAAAAGAACGACTTTCATTTTTGTTTTAACAAAGAGCTATAAAAATATTTTATACTTTTTTGGTTTTAACAACTTCATTTATGAAAAGAAATGACTGCCCTTAAAAGACTGTTTTGACATGATATCTCCGCAATCTTTTGAGTATTGTATGCTTAAACATGTCAAAAAGATCACTCTCTCCAGATGCAGAAGCATCAACACATCAAAAACAAAGTTCCTGGTTCAATCTTTCATGGAATTCTGAATTTCCTTGGATTAAGTTAAGTGCTATTTATAAGTAATAATAATGCATTCTGTACATAACTGTTGGCTCCACTCATCAATTCAATGTAAAAAAACTTGATGATTTTTTCATGAAAACGGCTATTTAGCGCGTAAAAAATGAGCAAATGAAAGTCTCCCTTATTTTTACCCAAATCTCCCTTAAAAAAAGCCCTGCTGAGGCAAATCTCCCTTACTGACCGTCTGAAAATATGGCATGTATGTATTACATGTGGAAATAAATCAGCTATTTTCATGTTGGTAACTCTTTCTATCTTATATGATAGTCGCTGATACTACTACTGATATAAAAATGTGGAGGGCTTATTTTTGAGTGCAGCTAATTTATGAGCCCTATTTGCCTGTAGTGAAATGGTGGCTTATTTTCGAGACCGGCTTATTTTCGGGATTTCAGGGTATCAGCTTAAATATTTTTATTTATTGTTAAATGATTTAAAAGAATGTTACATGACTCCTTGTATTAATTACCATTAATCTATAGTTTGTGCTGTATGACCAGTCATTATTCAACACATGTTTAATAGGCAAATAGGCAAGTCAAAAATTGAAGAAATAATAAAAAAAAAATTAGTTTCTGATGTCATGCAGTAAAACACTTATTGAATAACTTGCCTGTCGGTAGTACTGAAATAGGGCAATAAATTTTACAGTTTACCAGCAAGCCTTTCAAAAAGTGTATAGTTCAACTGTGGAACAATAAACTTTTTTAAGTTAACAAAATGAGTAAGAAAATAAGACAAGACAAATTAGTTTGCTATTTTCCATTTAACACTTTGAGGAAGACCTTCCACCTCGATGTGATTCAGAAAAGCAGTTGCAAAAGGCTGTCAGCCTTGTTATAACAACAATTCAACAAGAAATGAAATACTTGTGTTCCAAGGAGAATAAGACAATGCTGCGCTCAAAAACTAAGGATGAATTCTTGTAAAAGCATAAATTTTCGTGAGGATTCAATTTTCGCTATATTTGCTAGGACTTACATCAGGTGAAAATCAATTTCTCGCATAAATATTCATAGTTAACATAATGCTCATTCAAGTATGATACCATTTTTACAATTCAAAAATATTAAACCTCAAGAACAATACTCAAAATTTCGAATTTGCGAAATTTTGACCCAGCGAAAATATGTGCATCAACATTTTCTAGACCTGTACTAAGTGAGAGAAAATGAACGTACATACATTTTCGGCAAATATTGCAAAAAATCTGCATATAATCCAAGGCAGTCTCTATTAAACAAAACAAAAACAGAAACATATACTAGGGATTTGAAGTGTAGCTAGCAAACTGGTATCCTTGTACAATAGGGAATTTAATGCTGTGCAAGGATGATTTTGTCTCCTGCAAGGTGCTAAGAAGTCAACATTCAAACAATTGAATGCAACTAATGATTGTAAGAAATCAACATTCAGACAACTGAATGCAACTAATGATTGTAAGAAATCAATGATTAGAAGAAATCAACATTCAGACAATTGAATGCAACTAATGATTGTAAGAAATCAACATTCAGACAATTGAATGCAACTAATGATTGTAAGAAATCAATGATTGTAAGAAATCAACATTCAGACAATTGAATGCAACTAATGATTGTAAGAAATCAACATTCAGACAATTGAATGCAACTAACGATTGTAAGAAATCAACATTCAGACAATTGAATGCAACTAATGATTGTAAGAAATCAACATTCAGACAATACAGTGCAACTAATGATTGTAAGAAATCAACATTCAGAAAATTCAGTGCAACTAACGATTGTAAGAAATCAACATTCAGACAATTCAGTGCAACTAGATTGTAAGAAGTAAACATTCAGACAATTTAATGCAACTAATGATTGTAAGAAATCAATATTCAGACAATTCAATGCAACTAATGATTGTATAGGATACCAAACTATACTCTTGATGGCCGACCAATTTGGTGTAAGATGGGAAAGTGACTCGAAAAAATGAATGAAACAAGTGGTCTCTGAACAAAAGAAAGAGCCAAACTGTTAAACAGCATAATTTATACAGTCTTGAAGAAGAGTCAATTTTCATAGATTTGGATGATCCCACTGAATCTGTCCACACTCTTTTTATGACAGAAAATTTAAAGGCTGAAATTTCAAATTTGCGATCCACAATGCACAGTGGATATTATTTTGTTGGAGATAATGTTGACATGAAAACAAAAGTTAGACAAAAGACTTACAAATCAGAACAAAGACCATCATATGTACCAAATATGTGCTTACAAAAACAGACTTTGCAGGGACGATCCTGATAATACCAAACCCATGGATGATATCGAGAGTAATGAAAAACGGAAATTATCAAAAACCTCAGACAATCTTAAAAGCCAGAGACTGTAAAAAAAAATGTCAATAATAAATTAAATATCAAATGGTTAGAAAAAGAGGTGACCATTATTATTGTAAAAGATACTAGAAAGGTGTTGATCAGGACTAGCATTCTGTAAACTTCGTTCGAAGCAGATAAATTAAGGAGGCCGTGGCTGTGTAGCTTTCGATGACCATGTGAAAACTGCTAAACATGTTTAACTGTTAAAACAGCGGTTTTCCAATTACAGTTAGTTGTTTTACTGATAAAATAGAATATATGGGAACCACGAAGGTCGCCCAACACGACATAGATGAAAATGTTGCAGGCTCGGTTTGATTGAGCCTGTTCATGTGATACGTCCAAAAGTACTGTAGAACACAGGATGAAGCAATAATTTATCCCCATTGCAACCAGCATTTGGAACCACCTGCCTGTCATGTTTTTCTGAATGAAGCCATCTGTAAAATTTCTACTGTTCTATTTTATTGAACTGTCAAATGCATATTGATTAAATGGTAAGTGCACAGAATATTTTAACCTTCGGTTGATTTTCGATATATTCCGTACAGTGTACAGAAAGTAATTAGCAATAAAAATGGTTTCAAATTGTATCTATAGCATGTATATGGATGTATGCAAGTCATGATAGCACAGTGGTCATTGTCAATGCAGCTTGAAACCTTGAGGTTGTAAGACCGAAACCGTGTAGTGTCTGTGTTTCTTTATACAAATCTCAACAAACACTTGAGAAGGGGGCATTTTATGTTTATGAATACTTCTTGGTTTGCTTATTTTATCTAGAACTATAACATAGTGCACAGATGGTCACTGTTTTACTTCCTAAAATTGTTATATGGACCAGAATAAAACCAGATATGATATATTTAAGAAAATATTTTTCTGTATTTTACCAGTTGTCTCACAGTCTAGAGTTAAAATGGGCAGTTAAATCATAAGTGCGAAACACTGGACAGTGCTTTAAAAAATATTGGTATTCCAACAAATAACTAATTTATTCAATGATAAAAGACTATTATTATATTTTTATTACTTGATCCCAAAAGAATATTTTCTTTAAAAATTAGGCACAGCTGAGGACTATTGTGTCCAGACAAAGACATACTCCAAAGCAACAAAGGCACTGTTTAGAAAAATGTTCAAAGAAGAGGAGGTTGTTGGCGGAGTGTTACAGGTATCGCAGCGAACAAGGCCACTCCTGCAAAACCAACCCTGGCGAACCAAGAGAAGCTAAGGTTAAAGCTTCCATGAGAGCCAAGAAGTATCAGGTTGTTGTTGTATTTGACCACCATGGAGATGTTTCAACATGCAGTGTGCAAGTGTGCTGCTGGATAAATACATTTACAAGTCACTTAATAATATTACTGCTGACATTTATAGCTGGTACATAGTTTGTGTTTCAAACCCATCTCACATTTTATCATTTTAATGTCCTTTCTGGTGCTTCATGACAATGCGGTCATTTAAGGATGTACGAGCATTTTTTACAGGATATCCGCCATTTTGAAAAATGTTTGTTTGAATATTGCTTTCTAACAAAAGTTTTGCCAAAAGTTAATGCTAAATAATTAAAATATGGCTAATAATGTACCATTTAACCAAATAGATTCTGCTTTTTTTATCCTTATTTTTGGCTGGCATTTGCCTAAAATTGACGTAAGTTTTAGAATGGGGTAGGGGTAGGTAATTTCAAATATCTATGAAAGTAGACCAGGTTTGGTTTTGATATTTTCCTGACTGATACATATAATAATACGCTATAACTGAAATAAACATTTTCAAGATAGCACTTTATTTTATCTAGAAACTATAAATTAAAACAAAAAGAACAAAAAGTATCAAAATTCACCAGTTTTTGACAGTTTTTTCTTAATAAATCTCTTAGATGCACGGTGACCCCAACTTGTTTTCTTTCCATTTTGAAGCATTTTTGTGTGTCATTAAAGCTGCAAAATATTTTTAAAATCTTACCATCAGAATTTTTTTTGTAGATCTAAATACATTTTTTCTATTGAAAATAAAGTGGGTGGGGTAATTATGTCAACATGCAAAAATGGAAGAGATTTGTTTGTGACATTTATGCTTATATAATACTGACCACCTTGTATTCATATCAACCTGTAAGACATGATATCCCTATAATATTAAATGGGGTATTATATGTTTTATAAAGTACCACCATTTTTTCAATTTTACAAAGTTTCAAAAATGCTTAGTGGGTAAAGAATATGCCATATAAAATTAAAACGAGTTCGGTGACATGTGTTTTTTGTTCACTTGTTTGTCTTGGAAAAGAATGTTCTTCAAGCTCACAGAGTATGAAAAAAATTCTTAACGTTAGAAAAAATTCGATCCTACATCCTTAACAGCTCTCTTAAATGGAGTTAAAAATAGGATTTGACTAATTTTGCTGAAATTGAATAAAAATGTTTTGACAGTTTAGAATGTCTATTGAGGTAAATGTATATTTTAAAACTGGTGTGGCATGCATTATTTAATGCAATTTCAGATACATATATGCCGGGCAAGCTATATTAGCTATAATCATTGGTTGAGGAAAGGACCCGCAAGCAGTCTGAAAGTGATTTATGGCACAGAGTTCGAAATGTGAAATTGACATCATCAAATTTTGGTAAAGCGATCAAGTGTACAAGAAACCTTGATGATACTTTGAAATACATTTTATATTCGACATTTACTTCAAATGCATTAAGATTCGGAAAGGAAAATGAGAAATAGCAAGATAACAATGTCTAAACAAGAGGGTCATGATGAATGACCCTGGATTGTCAGACATAGCTGGAATCAATGATACTAGCAAGGCCGCCAAGAAATTATTTCGGCGCGTATACACGGAGCAAGAGAGGTTGGGCAGAAGTCTTTCTGGGAGGAAGACTTCAAAAAGACCTGGATTGGAGGACCAATCCAAACTTCAAATTGTCTTTGGTAAGAATTAGAGAATATCTTTTGCCTCACATTGAAACCAAGACAGTGTTTTAGTTGACAGATTTTATTAGGTTGGTTCTCTTAAATAGTAAAATCATTTTGTAAGCAGCATAGGTCTTAATGTCACAATGACTCTTAATCTTTTGGTCATTTAATATCTCCTATTGTTTACATTCAGTGTTGCTGATAAAAAGCAATGTTACAAATGTAAAGAATGATCATCATTTTTATACACTCATCTCTGAAAGAGAGGGGCATATTATGTGAACACCTGTGGCGGGCGGTCAGCGTCCAAAAGCATGTCTGCTCTCTAAGTCGTGGTTTCCATCAGATCTTCACCAGACTTGGTGACAATATTAGTAGGCATAATATCTCGGTCAGTTTCGATAATCAACAAAATCACATCAGGCACTTTGGAATTATGGCCCTTGAATTATTCAAAATCTGCAAATTTAGCCTTGTCCGCCCTCTAAGTCAATTTTCATCCAATCTTCACCAAACTTGGTGACAATGTTTGTAGGCATAATATTGTGGCAAAGTTCCATAACCAGCAAAATCGCCCAAGGCACTCTTGGATTACGGCCCTTGAATTACTCGAAAACCTGGCAATTTAGTCTTGTCCGCTCATCCAATCTTCACCAAACTTGCTGACAATGTTTGTGGGCAAAATATATAACGGCCAAGCAACCAGTACAACCAACAAAATCGCCCCCCAGCATTCGTGGATTATGATCCTTTAATTTAGGCCAAATTTTGGCTGACGAAAATTAGCAAAAACACTACGAAAACACTGAAAATAGTACCTTTTTGTGCCAAACAAATAGCTGCTTTAAGATAAAATGTCTTTGCATTATACAATATTAAGTATTTTCTTTGTTTTTCAGAAATAATGTGGGAGAAGTATGGGGCAGAGGAAGCTCTTGTGAGGTTTCGATTGAGAGACTTAATGAAGCTGTCAGGGAATAATAATACAGTATAAAAACAGAAAAAAAAGTGTATAAATACGGAAAAATGTATAAATACAGAAAGACAGTATTAAAACAGAAACAAGAGGGTCATGATGACCCTGGATCGCTCACCAGAGTAATATGAGCTACATGTTTCAAATGTCAAACTGATGATTTTTAGAAATTTTTTGGAAAATTTTCCAATGTACAATCAAAGTAACCCCTGGGGCGGGGCCAATTTGACCCCGGGGGTCATGATTTGAAGAAATTTGTAGAAGTCTACTAGGCAATGCTACATGTCAAATATCTAAGATCTAGGCCTTTTGGTTTATTTTTAGTTTTTTTTTTAAGATTTTCCTATATAAAATGAAGTGACCCCTGGGGCAGGGTCAATTTTGACCCTGGGGGTCATGATTTGAACAAATGTTGTAGAAGTCCACTAGGAAATGCTACATGTGAAATATCTAAGCTCTAGGCCTTCTGGTTTATTTTAAGAAATTTTTTGAAGATTTTCATATGTAAAATCAAGTGACCCCAAGGGCGGGGTCAATTTTGACCCCGGGGTCATGATTTGAACAACTTAAGTAGAAATCCACTAGGCAATGCTTCATGTCAAATATCTAAGCTCTAGGGCTTCTGCTTTTTTAGAAGAAGATTTTTTAAGATTTTCCTATGTAGAAAAAAGCGCGAAAACAAGGGCCAGCAGAAACAATTAATTGTCAGGTCCACATGCCTGCTGCTGACTTACAAACTGATACTAAACGTAAATCACGAAAAGCACAAAGGCTTTCGGTTGATACGGGTAAATCACAAACAGGAAACAGTCGAAAAGCCCGTAAATCCTCTCGCGTCCAGCAAAATCGGAATGACATCTTATTGTTTTTTGTTTTGTTTTGAAGTGATGCACATACATCAGAATGTATAAATTCTTACTTTTAAACTGTAAATAACATCTGAAAATGTCCGCTTAAAATTGTCCGCATATTTCCGGATACAATTGTCCATATAGATCAATTATTTACGCATACCTTTGTCCGCATAGTTTTGTATTTTCCGCATACAGATGTCTGCATATAGCTCTTGTTTCTGCATACAAATTTCCACAGATTTCCATTACAAATGTCCACATACCTCAACATTCCTTTTACAAAAATTTTCTTAAGATGGCGGAAAAGATGTGGAAATTGTGTTCCAATACTCCACATAAAGTTTTCCACACAGTTTCCACATGAATATGCGGAATATCTGTGGCTGTGCAGTCCGCCAGCTGTCAAAAGGACTAGGAGTTGTACATGGCACCCTGTCTCATTGAGGCAAACATTTATGCCAAATAAAAAATCATTGCAAAAAGTTACAATACAAGTTATTTATAGTAACAACAAAGGGAAATAAATCATTCAAAAATCTAAGTCCACACAAAAATCCTTACCAGTAGATATAGGTCAAAATACACCTCAAAATTGGATGTTACACATACATATCGTACTACAGTAAAGTGTTCTTGATTTTTCCCCATGACCAGTCATAAAAAAGTTACAATATACAATGTAAGCTATTTATAGTAACAACAAGGCAACGTCCTTTTTCCAAATATACCAGGAGGGGATGGGGCCCAGGCCTCTGATTCTGGGACAAAAATAGGTTGGTATTTTGGCAAGGGGTATAAAAAAACCTGATGTTAAGTCAATTTTTGGGGAAAACTGCATGATTTTAAAGAAAGTGTTTGAGGGGATGGCTCCTATTATGAAGAAAAAAAAACCTTAAGTGAATTTTTTAAAAATCTTCCTATATGAAGGAGTGAAGTAATTTAAAGAAGAATGAACTGCTGGCCCTATTTCAAAATGATTTCAGACAATTTTGGTCGTTGTGTGTACCTCTGTCATTGTTGTTCAAATTATTACAATTCATCAAGAAATCATTCCCCCAATGTCTTACCCAATCTTTTACCCCCCACCCACCCCCCTCCCCGTGCCGTAACACGCACAGAGTACCAGCTTGTATTTTTTTTGTGAAACTTCTTGAAACTGTTCAAGCATTTGCAACTATACATAGGTGAGAGGTACAAGGCCATCACAGCCCTCTTGTATGTTAAACCTGACAATCTGGTTTGTTTTGCTTTCAGAGCTGCTGCCCAAAATCAAATTTAGATGAGCCAGCTTCGTCAGCTGTAGTTCCTATATCATCTAGTATAACATATGGCTGATTCACAAAAGTAAGTCATTCTTTGATCATCAGTTGTCAGATGATTTATACAAAAATTTCACTTTATAACACTTAAAGTACACTTAAAGTACTATTATTATTATGGAAAAAAACATGGTTTTTAAGAGATAATGTACATCAAACTTGCTTGGCTCAAACTCATCTTCTGAAGTCCCCGCAAATTCCCTGCACAATCTATACGCGCGACACAACATTTCTCGGAAGGACGGACGGAAGGACAAGGGCAAATCTATATGCCCCCCCGAAAGTGGGGGCATAAAAAGGGGAGCGGTGTTCTAGTGGATAAGGTGTCGGCCGTTCAATCTAGGGGTCATAGGTTCGAGCCCCACTGGGGTCACGACTGTGACTTGAAATGCCCTTGTTCACTATTGTTTTCTGTTAGTGTGTGTATCAGTGAAATAATGTTTTCAGTTAACAAAAAGCGGAGGGGTGGTATAGTGGATAAGGTCTCGGCCGTTCAATTCAGGGGTCGTGGGTTCGAGCCCCACTGGGGTCACGACCATGACTTGAAATGCCCTTGTTCACTGTTGTATTCTGTTAGTGTATCAGTGAAATAATGTTTTCAGTTAACAAAAAGGAGAGCAGTGGTATAGTGGATAAGGTGTCGGCCGTTCAATTCAGGGGTCGTGAGTTCCAGCCCCACTGGGGTCACGACCATGATTTCTCATATGACATCAGTACTGGTTTTTCTAGGAAACGGACTCGAGAGTGCTTTCAATAAGCCTGAAGCTTTCATTACAATCAAACTAAAACAAATTAGTATAAACTAAATAATGTTGAATATTTAAGAAAGGTGACATATAGGTCCGGGTGTTTAAAATTTGTAATATTTTGTATGTAAATATTGATGCCATACACATGTCACATATCTTACTTTTAGCAATTGAAATGAAATTCTTATCAGAAATTCTTATCATTTTTCATTTTAAAAAATGTGTCTCCATATATTAATTATTCATGCATTTCAATAAGTCTTTTCTATATCTATGCATTAACCAATTTTTTTTTATAGTAAAAATATTTTTATAATAAAAATTATTTTTCCTTTAAAATAATTCAATTTATTTTTCGGAGAAATTGTCATCTGTCTTGATATTAACGAACATTATCGGTTGCTATGCATTTGGTTATTCTCTGGCTTTATCGTTGCATTCGCTGTCTCATGTTGGTTCCCGCTTTGCTGTTAACGAACGGGCTAAAGTCGCTACAGTATATAAGCACATAAATCCCGTGCACTTTTCTCAGTCAGATATTGACGCGTCGCTCTCAACACAAGAAAACTTTAGACAGCTATACCTATTTTGCTCGTAGATCTATACAGAATTTGATTTTGAAATTCTGTCTTGATAATGCCACGTGGTTGAGGTCGCCGAAGGCATCAGCATGTAGCCGGGAGAGGCCAGCAAAGAAATGTTGCGGGCCAGGACAGGCAACTATGAGAAAGGAATCGCCAGGGGCGTAGAAATAGGGGCGCAGACGTGCAGCTGGATGAGAATCAGCGAAATCCGCCACTTCCTAGACAGGGGCGGGACCAACAACCAGTCGCCGTGCAGGACGCACTGGCAAACCAGGGTGCGAAAGTGCATGGCCAACGACCTTGAGGAACTGGTAGACGAGAGCCTGTTGCAGTCTGACGCTGATGTTTGGGTCTTGGGCGACTCTATTCCGTATTGGGCAGGAAAGCGTGTGAAGGACACTGGCAAACCAAATCTTCGCCTGAGATACATAACAATAACATGGTGGGGTATACTTGGTCTACGATGGACGTCCTTTCACCACTCCATTCAACAGCAGGTGCTGTTTTCTTCACCTCCTAAGATAATTATTTTAAACTTAGGTGGCAATGATTTGGTTGATTTGTCAATATTAGAGCTGAAAGATATCATTCGGACGGAAGTGACGTATCTTCGTGACGCATTCCCAAACACTGTTATTACATGGGTGGATATTTTGCAATGGCAGGTCTGAGCTACAGCATCAGGCACATGGCTATCAGTAGACAATAAATGTAAACGGGTTAACAGAATAGGTTCTCAGCTGGTCGCTTCATCAGGCAGAAGTGATGCCGTCAGACCGGATATCGATGCGAAAACAGCATTTTTTCGTTCTGACAGTATCCACCTGAACGATGCTGGACCTGAGTTTTATTTAGGAAGTATCAGGGATTCGATTATTAAAAACATCCCCGCTGCTCGATAAGAATTTGGGGTATAAATTAGGCAATTTATTGTGGCCATGAAATTTTACCGACCGAGAGGTGATCAGGCGTGTCTGTATTTTCTAAATTTTAAATCTGATTAAGGTCTTACTTCTTGTGACAGGGCACCCGTCAGGGTAGGCTGACCTTTGATCAGAACACTAATTGGGAGATGTATCATACACTATTAGCACACGAGTATTGCGTCATTGGTTTTGCCCTTAGTACTTGGTAATTTCAATAATTATTGCTTTGCAGTGCATGGCTTTGCCGTACAGTGGTGCTGGTTGAGGTTTTTATCCATGCGCTGAGGTTAGCCAGCGATGGATGGAATCTTTAATTCGACAGTCATTTGCGGTAATCTGGACCATTTAACACTGCGTTATTGCGTTTGTGTTGCGTTAGTATAATACTTTCGCGGGTTTAGTGCTAGGGACCGATACAAATTTATTCATCATTGGTGTCTACAACACGTCTGTTCTCCTTTCGGGCAATTACATGCGCTGTGGCTAGCCAGCGATGTTTCTCTGTAAATTTAGAGACTAAATTTAGAACTAAAATTTGGTAAACAAAAACCTTTCATCATTAGATATATTTACAGACCACCTTCATCCTTAACTATGTGGAATGATAAAATTGAAGAAATATTAGATAAGCTGTACATGGAAGATAAGGAAATAATCCTTTTTGGAGACTTTAATTATAACTTTCAAAATGCTGTCTCTCCAAATCAAAAATGGAATAACATAATTAATACTTTTAATTTAAAGCAACTTGTCACAAAACCTACTAGAGTCACAGAAACATCATCCACTATTATAGACCATATCTATTCCAACCAGCCACAAAATATAATCTACATTGATGTTCCTGTCATTACTATTAGTGATCACTATCCAATATGCTTCACAAGAAAGACTAATCAAAAACTCAGAAAAGCGCCAGTACATATAACTATCCAATATAGATATCTTTATAGAAGACTTGACAAAACAACCCTGGTCAGTAATTGAGATTTTTAATGACCCAGATAACCTATTGACATATTCTATGAATTATTTCTGGATATTCTTAATTTTCATGCTCCATACAAACAAAAACGTGTGAAACACAAAAATCAACATGATTGGTTCAATGATGATAATTTTATTATAACAAAAGCTATACATAACAGAGACTATGCTAAACGAAAAAATAATCCTGAAGAATTTAAGTACTGTAGATCTCAAGTAAAACAACTATCTCACAATGCAAAAAAGGAATTCTTTAACCAAGAAATAAATTCAAATAGTAAAAATCCAAAAAAACTTTGGAAAAATTTAAAAGAACTGTCAGGAAAAACACAAAACTATCAAACAAACTATATCAATGATGACACTGGAAACCCAATATTAAACCAAAAATTAACAGCAGAAACTTTTAATACTTTCTTTGCAAATGTCTTTAAAAATACAGAATCTATAACATCTTTATCTGAAAGAATAAGATCTGCTTTAAAGGATAATCTGGAAGTCAGACATAGCAGTAACACACCAAAATTCAAAATTCCTCTTATTGAAGAAAAATTTGTTAAAAAACATTAGATTCTCTTGATGTAACTAAATCCACGGGACTGGATGGTATTAGTGCTAAATTTCTTAAAACTGCTTCATATCTGTTATATGTAAACCCTTATGTACAATTATAATTTATAATTTAAGTATCCAGACACAAAATTTCCTTCAAAGTTAAAACAGTCAAAGGTCACACCTATTTACAAAAAAGGACAAAAGTCTGATAAGAACAACTATAGACCAATCTCAGTGCTGCCAGTCATATCTAAAATCTTTGAGAAACATGTTTCTAATCACCTCAAATCTTTCTTAGAATCTCACAAATTGATTTTCAAAAACCAGTCTGGCTTTAGAACCAAACACTCCTGTGAATCTGCCTTGATAAATGTAGTTGACAACTGGATTCAAGCAATAAATGATGGTAAACTTGTTGGAACCATTTTCCTTGATCTATCTAAGACTTTTGATTTAGTAAACCACAAAGCTCAAATATCTCAAGAAACAGTAGCTTGGATCTCATCATATCTCTCAGGCAGATCTCAGAAAGTATGTGTCTCGGGTACTTTATCTGAGCCGGCAGAGGTCCAGTCTGGAGTACCTCAAGGATCTGTTCTGGGACCCCTCCTTTTTGTTATTTACATAAATGATTTACCGCTACATGTAAAATCTTCAATTACTGACATGTTTGCAGATGACACAACTTTATCAAATTCAGATTATACAGCACAACAAGTCCATGACAACTTGCAGGCTGACCTTGACAGTGTAAACATTTGGTGTTCAGAAAATGCAATGCTATTAAATGCTCAAAAGACCAAGGCAATGAACTTGTCATCAAGACCTACAAAATCAGTAAACTCACATATTACAACTCTCAAATTAGGAAATCAACCTACTTGAATATACAGAGAATGAAAAATTGCTAGGTATTCATGTTGATAATGGACTCAAATGGAAAATACAAGTAGAAAAAACACTTAAGAAATGCAATACACAATTATATTTACTGCTACGAATCAAACACTATCTTGATTTTAATACAAGGAAACTATTTTACAATGCTTATATACTTCCACACTTGGACTATTGCTGCACAATTTGGGGAAACTGCACTAACGATCAAATCTCTGGAATGATTAAATTCCAAAAACGAGCTGCTTTATGATTAATTCTTGATAATAGTTTTGACACCCCATCTGCAGCTTTATTCAAGGAACTTAACTGGATGAAATTTGATGACAGAATTAAATACAAAAAAAGCAATATTTATGTATAAATCTATAAATGATGAAACAACACCAGACTATTTGAAAGAAAAATTTCAAAATAAAAATCAAATTCATAATCACAACCTACGCTCAAAGAGTAATAATGAACTAAAAGTTCCAAAACCTAAAGTAGAATTCTTTCGTAAATCTTTTGCCTATTCTGGTCCAAAATTATGGAATGAAATACCGCCTACCATCCGTAAATCAGAAACGCTAAAACAATTTCAAAGTTCATACATTAAGTGGCATTTTTCATTAAACAGTTAAAGGAACCATCGCTATCTCAAACAGTAATTCCAAGTCAAATAAATATGCATTATTTTTATTTTTGTCGTTTGTATGGGATTATTACAGCACCTCATTTTATATCTTTTCTTTGGCTTGCTTGTTTAAATCCTGTATTGTACATTTTGTATTAATGATATTCTATGCTTGATAATGTTTGTTTAATGTTGTGTATATACTGCATATATTATGTTGAGGCCCACATGGTAGATGGGGAAACCCAATGTGTAGCCTCTGGAAATAAAGTCGTTACTTACTTACTTACTTACTTACTTACTGTATTTATGAAATAATAAATCTATAATAAGCCTGATCATTTCTGTATAAAAATAAATCCTGTTTATTTAGGAAAGAATTATTTCAGTATTATTTTCATGTTGGCTAATTTTAGAATATGTTATTTTAATAGACTCCTACATCAGACGTAAATAAATTAACTGTAAGACAAGGGAAGTAACACAGTCTAGTCATTTTGTCTATTCGGAATCTTTCGGTTACGACCATATATTATTTTCAGTGACGTCACAACATCATTCGGAGTCCTTTCGGCAGTTTGCATTGATTGACTGATCAGCTGGTGTAATAGACACAAAATTTGTAAAATTTACTTATCGAAATTCATCATCCAAATTTAAAATGCCTGGCCGTGGTGGAGGCCTCCACAGGAAGGCAAAGAACATCAAAGAGGCAACGCATCGATTTGCCAGCTAATTGATGAATTCTTCCTGGTGTTGATCTGGTTAAGGCTAGGACTCTTGTGAGGACTTGGCATGGAGATTCCACATTTCCAAGACAACATGTAGTAACATCACTTGAAGACGGATTAAATATTTATCTCTTAAACTCTCATCCCTTGTACCCTGGCCATCAAAAGCCACTATTTTAGAAACTATGTCAAGAAAATTTAAAAGGAAATATCAAAACTGCAGCCTCACTATTGACTGTACGGAATTTTACATAGAAACTCCACAATCATTGGCGAATAAATCCCTCATGTATTCTCATTACAAGTCACATTATGACATGGAAAAGCGTTGTTAGGTATTAGCCCTTCTTGAGTAATAACATTTGTCTAGGGTTTGTGGACAGGTAGTATAAGTGATAAACAGTTGACAATGAAGTGTGGATTACTAGATTTGTGTCAGACTGGGGATGCCATTATGGCAGAGAGGCATGCATCTTACTATACCTCCTTTAAAAATGCAGCGTTTAAATCGTATGCAGGTTAAAGAAACCAGAAGGATTGCAAATTTAGGAATTAATGTGGAACATCCCCTGCAAAAAAAATTCCAATGTTTTCCTCATTCCAAAGAATTCCTTAGATTTCTTAAGATAATGCAAAGTTTTCCTAGTAAGATTTTTTAATTTAAATTGCAGCAAAGAATTCATTGAAAATCTTAAGATTTGTTTGGATTATACTTTTGGAATACTATGGAAAACTTTGAAAAAATAATCCAAACAAATCCAATGTTTTCCAAAGCAGAAAACTATGGATTACTTTGGACTTATATTTTGCTCCCTCAAATCAGATTTCAATGTCTTTGGAAATCCTTGGACTTTTGTGTTCTGAGTTTCTAGCATTTGGAAAATATTGGAATAACTTGGACTTTAGTTTTAGCTTATAAATTCTTTCAAAAAGGGAAAGTCCACACTTTTGCAATTATTTCACAAGCAAGTTTTAATTCCAACTGTAATTACTTTTCTTAGTTTAATGGTCATATAGGTATCCAAATTAATTGAAATGAAACAAGCAATCTAACAAATTAAAATTTAAGTCAATGTTTTCATTTTGTATAATAAAAAGATGTAAATTAGAATTCTATCATTTTATTAATTGATGCAACAAGATATATCATTGAAAATAATAAAATTATGTCCCATTATATAAGCTATTTATTTCTTGGTTATTGAACACCTCAAACAACAGCATCAGATAATAGGTATTAAAAGTCATGTCATGAGTCCAACAAATTGTTAATGAAATTATGCTTATAATGTTACATCATCATAACTGAATAAATCTATTCCTTTGATGATTGGCAATGATTAATTATCTAGCTTTTACAGTCATTTATATACTGCTGTTCAATGTATACTGATGTGTTAACGCACAGAGATAGCTGATAACACCTGGACATTCTGATCAAGATAACGACCAATGAAAATACAGGCTTCTGAAGCCGTTTTACACCTGTACCCAAAAAAATAATCCCAATATTTCTGCCTGTTTTTTTTTTCTGCAAATTCTGTGAGCAAATAAATGGATAAATTCTCCCATGAACTGTATACATATATATTTTAAGAACATTCTAGTATTCCTTTCAGTAACTATATTGTACCAAAGAAAATTGCTCATGAATACAAAAATTTGAATGTAAACAGGAAGTTCTTTGTTCATGTTGTTGGAGGCAAATGGAATAAAGCTAACTTGAAACTCTAAAATGTTTTTAGAGGGATATCAGGTAAGAACATCAAACTTTCTAATGTAAAATGTAAGTTTTAAAGCTATATGTCACAGGTCTAGAATTAATAGACTGAAACAGGAACTTTATTCATCTCAGTAGATTGAACTTTCACCTGGTTACAGGTAACTTTTTCAGGTGTATGTTAATGATAGATAATTATGCTTCTGAAGCAACTGTTTATTTAATACTTAATTATTGCATTTTTCAATTCTTTATTTCTTGTAATAAGTACTAAAATGATAGATAAATCACTTTGAACCTCTGACTTACAACAGAGTCTATAAACATTTTCAGATGAAAGAATGTGCATATCTAGTTATTAGAAGTATGCCTTCAACACATATGTATGAATTGATGTAGTCAGAGAAATCAGATGGCTTCAGTGACTATGCTATGTACAGGATGATGTGAGATCACAGACAGAAATCCCATCAAACATAAATTACAGAATATTTCAACTAAATTGTAAGTTAAAATTTGCAAACAATTATACTATACAAATTACTATAAAAGGCTGATAATTTATTTATTTTGTTGGGGTTGACAGGTTGATCATTACACCAACATTTTATGACATTAATTTTTTGTCAGTACTAAGTTCTAAGATTTCTTTTTAATCTTGTCTGATTAAAAAAACTTGCATATTGTATGGTCAAGCACTTACACAGATGAGGGATAGTATAATACCCTCAGGCGGTGCTCTCAATATTTTCATTTCAGTGTCCAATAAATAATTAAATGGTTTTGATACATGTAGAATGTTTAAATGGTAACTACAAATTAAAACTGGCTTTAGAGTTTTCATTTCACATACTATTATACTAGGTAATATTGTATTGTCTAAAATTATATTTTAATCACAATTAATAATATAATTTGTTTCTATATTATATGTTATATCATTTTCAGAAATGGCTGGAATGAAGTTCCTGACCCAGGTGATGGTTTTGGAAAAGCAAAGAGACATTCTGATGCCACCTTATATTGAGCCTACAATACTCCAAAAATGATTTTGTTGTATTCATAACTTTCCACCAAATAATTTTTATATTTAATATATCTTTTAGTTTAATTTTTAAGTTTAAGCTAAGTGATTTTTTATTATTCTTGACCATAGATGTAAAAGCTGCTGACAGATGTGTTATTCCCTTTTGAATTTTATGCTTTTTGTGTTTTGTGAAGCCCAGATCTGTCACAATATTATTAATAATTAAAATTATAATTATTATATTAAAATAATTTTGTAATGATATTATTTCTTTTTTTTCTTTGGATTTCTTGGAATTTCTTTAGAATTTCAAGGTATTCTAAAGTTTTCCATAGTTAATATTGTATCTGTTTAGGTACAATAGTAAAAATTTCAATGAATTGCAATCTTTTCCTCATTGCCAGGCCTTATTGAAATTCCAAAGATTTCCTATCTTTTTCTAGGTTGCAATTCTTTGAAATTATTTGGATTTTCATCACAAATTTCATTGGAATTCATAGGAATTCATTGGAATTTTGTGCCAATACCAGCAATGTTTTCCAATGTTTTTCCATCAAACCTTTCCAAACTTTTGCAAAGAATTTTTAGAAATTCCTTGAACTTTACTGCAATGATTTCCAATGAATTTTCAAAGAATCCCTTGGATTTTCAACTGCATTTTTGCAAGGGATGCTATGGAAAGGGTAAAAAACTTTCGAATTCTGCAAGGTGTGATGCCATGAATCATTGAATCACCCTTGCACAGCAGGAATCTAAAATACTAAAGATTTTTGTTGGACTTTCAAACATGTTACCCCCTTTGGTGCATGATGGTGATGATTAAGTGACAGTTCAAGTTTGGTGAAGATCGGATGAGGAATGTTCGACTAAGAATGCGGACATCCGACAAGATTTGTGACAGACAGACACACATACAGACAGGAGTAAATCAATATGTCTCCCACCACAGTGGTGTGGGAAACATAATAAGGCAAGACAAATTAGTTTGCTGTTTTCCTTTTACCCTTTCAGGAAGACCTTCAACAACGATATGATTCAGAAAATCAGTTGCAGAAGGCTGTCAGCCTTGTTATAACAACAATTCAACAAGAAATCAAATACTTGTATTCCATGGAGAACAAGTCTATGCTATGCTCAAAGACTGAGGATGAATTACTGTAAAAGCAGAAATTTTTGTGATGGTTTAATTTTCACTATATTTGCTAGGCTCTACATCTCGCAAAAATTAATTCTCAGGTATAAATATTCACCATTAGCATAATGCTAATTCAAGCATGATACCATTTTTACAATTTTGCAAATATTTGACCTTGCGAACATACTCAAAATTTCAATTCGCTTCCCAGTGAAAATATGTGCTTTTACAGTATCAGCATTTTCTTGGCCTGTACTAAGTGAGACAATGAACGTTTAGCAAATATTGCGAAAAATCTGCATATAATCCAAGGCGGTCTCTATTAAACAAAACAAGAGGGCCAAGATGGCCCTAGGTCGCTCACCTAAGAAACACTCCATAACAGTGTAAAACATGTTTGACCTAGTGATTTCATGGAAACAAATATTCTGACCAATTTTCATTAAGATTGGACCAAAAAATTGGTCTCTTGCGATAAAACAAGCATTTTCTTAGATATGACCTAGTTTTTGACCCTAGATGACCCATGTTCAAACTTGACCTAGATTTTATCAAGGCAATCATTCTGACCAAAATTCATGAAGATCAACTGAAAAATACAGCCTCTATCACATACAGAAGTTTTTTCTTTGATTTGACCAAGTGACCTAGTTTTTCACCTCAGATGACCTATATTCAAATGCGACCTAGATTTCATTCAGGCAATCAACCTGACCAAATTTCATAAAAATCAATTGAAAAAAACAGTCTCTATCGCATACACAAGATTTTTCTTTAATTTGACCTAGTGACCTAGTTTTTGACCTCAGATAACCCATATTCAAAATCGACCTAGATTTCATCAAGGCAATCACTCTGACCAAATTTCATGAAGATCAATTGAAAAATACATCCTCTATTGCATACACAATGTTTTTCTTCGATTTGACCTAGTGACCTAGTTTTTGACCCCAGATGACCCATTTTCAAACTCGGCCTAGATTTTATCAAGGTAATCATTCTGGCTAAATTTCATGAAGATCAGTTGAAAAATACAGCCTCTATTGCATACACAAGGTTTTTCTTTGATTTGACCTAGTGACCTAGTTTTTGACCCTAGATGACCCATTTTCGAATTTGGTCTAAATTTCATCAAGGTAATCATTCTGACCAAAATTCATGAAGGTTAATTGAAAAATACAGCCTCTATCGCATACACAAGGTTTTTACGTGATATGACCTAGTGACCTAGTTTTTGACCCCAGATGACCCATTTTCGAACTCGGCCTAGATTTCATCAAGGTAATCATTCTGACCAAAATTCATGAAGATCAATTGAAAAATACCGCCTCTATAGCATACACAAGGTTTTTCTTTGATTTGACCTAGTGACCTAGTTTTTGACCCGAGATGACCTATTTTCGAACTCAATCTAGATTTCATCAAGGCAATCATTCTGACCAAAATTCATGAAGATCAATTGAAAAATACAGCCTCTATCGCATACACAAGGTTTTTCTTTGATTTGACCTAGTGACCTAGTTTTTGACCCGAGATGACCCATTTTCGAACTCAGCCTAGATTTCATCAAGGTTATCATTCTGACCAATATTCATGAAGAAGAATTGAAAAATACAGCCTCTATCGCATACACAAGGTTTTTCTTTGATTTGACCTAGTGACCTAGTTTTTGACCCGAGATGACCCATTTTCGAACTCGGCCTAGATTTCATCAAGGTTATCATTCTGACCAACATTCATGAAGGTTAATTGAAAAATACCGCCTCTATCGCATACACAAGGTTTTTCTTTGATTTGACCTAGTGACCTAATTTTTGACCTGAGATGACCCATTTTCGAACTCGGCCTAGATTTCATCAAAGTTATCATTCTGACCAATATTCATGAAGATTAAATGAAAAATACAGCCTCTATCGCATACACAAGGTTTTTCTTTGATTTGACCTAGTGACCTAGTTTTTGACCCGAGATGACCCATTTTCGAACTCGGCCTAGATTTCATCAAGGTTATCATTCTGACCAATATTCATGAAGATTAATTGAAAAATACAGCCTCTATCGCATACACAAGCTAAATGTTGACAGACGACGGACGACAGACGACAGACGACAGACGACGGACGACAGACGCCGGACATCGAGCGATCAGAAAAACTCACCTGAGCATTGCTCAGGTGAGCTAACAAAAAACAAACATATACCAGGGATTGGAAGTGTAGCTAGCAAACTGGTATCCTTGTACAATCGGGAATTAAATGCTGTGCAAAGGATGAACAGCCTTTGTCTCCCGCGAGGCGGTGCCAAGAAGTCAACATTCAAACAATTTAATACAACTAATGATGATGTATCAGCAACATCAAGCACAGAAACGATTTGCCAAGACGAATTCGGGATGTTCCATGAGGACAACGAACTAATTATCTCCATTTCAAACATTTATGGTATTTTTTAACATCTGAAAACTCTAGATTTAAACACTTGTAAACAATTGGAACATTGCCAGGAAATTTTGAAACAGTGCCAAAAAAAAAAACTATCTATTTTTAGTAACACTACACAAAAAGTAGTCCTTATTTTGTATACTTTATATCTGAATTTCTGTAAATATTATATACTGATGAAGGTTATGGTTAATAACCAAAACCGGTGATTAAAATTAGTTAAACTTGACTTGGTGTTCCTCACTTTTATTATTTCCCAGTTTCTGACAACTAATGATTGTTGAGGATACCAAACTTTACTCTTGACAGCCGACCAATTTGATGAAAGGTGGGAAAGTGACTTGAAAGAATGGATGAAACATTAGTGGAATCTGATCGAAAGAAAGAAGCCTGAACTGTTAAACAGCATAATAGTCTTGAAGAAGAATCAATTTTCATAGACGTAAATGATCCCCTGTCTACACTCTTTTCATTACAGAAAATATAAAGGCTGAAATTTCAAATTAGTGATTCACAATGTACAGTGGATATTATTTCGTTGGAGATAATGTTGACATGAAAAACTAAAGTTGGATAAATGTCTTTTACAAATCAGAACAAAGACCATCACATGTACCAAGTATGTGCTTATAAAAACAGAATTTCTGGGGAAGACTCATGGATGATATCGAACGTCACCGTAAAGTTCAAAAGACTTTCTTCTAAATGATAGTGACAAAGCAACATAGAAAGATGAATGATCTCTTTTAATAGCAATGGCAGTGGTCACACTGACTAGAACAGTTTATGCCCACTGTGGACTGTATTTAAGAAATAATAAATCTATAATAATACTGATCATTTCTGTATAGAAACAAGTGAATGAAGTATTGCCATGCAATACAAAATCCCCTACTGGAAGGCACCTAATTTTCTCTTCTGCAGTATAACATAATGAACTGATATCTGTCAATGATGTATGAACAATATTGTACTATATATACAATAAAATATAACAAAGAACTTGGATTAAAATTTGCATATATAAAAACGTACAGTTGTTTTCATTTGGATTTTTTTTTTGGCAGATTATACAAAAAGTTATCATAAAAGATATTTATAGTAACAACAAAGTGAAATAAACACTAAAAAAAAAAAAAAAAAAAAAAAAATAAATCTATAAAATATAAGTCCACAAGAAACTCTTTACCAGTAGAGATAAATCAAAATACACCTAAAATTTGGATGTACCGTGCATGTTGTACCACACAAAAGTGGTCTCAATTTTTCCCTATGGCCAGTAATAAAAAAGTTACAATATAATCTATTTATAGTAACAACAAAGGGACATAATTCTAAAAAAAGTGTGCCTCATAGTTGTGAACATTTCTGCCAAGTTACATCAAAATCCCATCATGCATGAAGAAGAAATGCTCCTGACAAAGTCATTCTTGAATTTGACCTTTAACCTCTAAGTATGACCTTGACCTTAGACCTAGAGCTGGGGCTTTGCGCACAACATCTTGTTTCATCCAGGGAAATGTTTGTGCCAACTGATATTCAAATCCTGTTTTGCATGACAAAGTTATACACCGGACAGGAAAAAAATCCTATTGACCTTTGATCTCAAAGTGTGACCTTGACCTTTAAGCTAGGGTTCTAGGTGTTGCGCATGACACGTCGTCTCATCATGGGGAACATTTATGCCAAGTAATATTGTAATCCCTTGATGGATGACAAAGTTCTGGACCGGACAGGAAAAAACCCCTATTGACCTTTGGCCTCCAATTGTGACCTTGACCTTTGAGCTAGGGGTCCAGATTTTGCGCATGACATGTTGCCTCATCATTAGGCACATTTGTGCTAAGTAATATCAAAATCCCTTCATTGATGGCAGAGTTATGGACCGGACAGGAAAAAAGCCCTATTGACATTTGACCCCCAATGGTGACCTTGACCTCTGAGCAAGGGCTCCGGCATTTGCGCAGGACATGTTGTCTCATCATGAGGAACATCTGTGCTAAGTAATATTGAAATCCCTTAATGAATGACAGAGTTATGGACCGGACAGGAAACAGACCCTGTTCGATGCCATGTTAACATTTGACTGCTAAGTGTGACCTTGACCTTTGAGCTAGGGGTCTGAAAGTTAAGCAAGACACATCGTCTTATTATGAGGTACAATTGTGCCAATTGATATTAAAATCCCTTCATAGATGGGAGAATTATGGACCGGACAGGAAAAAAGCCCTGTTGACATTTGACCTCAAATTGTGACCTTGACCTTTGAGCTAGGGGTGCAGGTTTTGCGCATGACATGTCGTCTCATCATGGGGAACATTTGTGCCAAGTAATATTAAAATCCCTTCATGGATGAAAGAGTTATGGACCGGACACGAAACAGACCCTGTTCATGCCATGTTAGTGTTTCCTGCAGGCCTTTTTAACATGGCGCAGCGCCATGCCCCGTTTGAAGTGCCGCCAAGCTGCCCTTCAAACTGCCCGTTTGCGCCACGTGCCCTTTTATTCTATGAAGCTTGTATATTTATCTTGACAAGTGCCCTTTCAAAACCAGTTTGGAAAGCCAATGTCCGCGGGCCATGTTCCGTGGATTGTTCCGTCAATTAGCGGCTGTGATCAACTGGTCGACACGTGGGTGCATCAACCGTGAATGACCCTGATTAAGAACTGACAGGATTATGCAATCAATTACTGTTTTATGATAGTTTAATTGGGAACAGTAGATGAAAATTTGTTTGTTTTTAGCACGTCGACGGTGAAGCAACATGTAGCCTTTTTACGGAAGATATGATTGAAACGGTCAATTAAACGATAATTATTTTAAAAGGTTGTAATCATTTAAAATGTAGATTGATTATCGCACATTTTCGATGCGCTAATAAGGCCTTTAAAAATAAAATATTGAAGGTTTGCCGATCGCCGACCAACCCATGAAAATTGACCAGACTCAAAATATTTTATATCGATTTTATCTACAAGATTTATTTTATTCCTTTACGGATTATTTATAAAAATAATAAGATAAACGTTTAAGCTTTAGAATGATACCAAATTCATTAAAATCGACCGATGTCTTGATTTGTAATATTACGAAGCACCTTCATGACGCGCCGATGCAGAAGTCGTCGCCATCTTGAAAATTTAAAAACGTACATCGGTATGAAAATAACCGATAACTTAGCGATTAAGTTATAAAAACTGATCGAGATTTAAATGAATAAACTAAAAATGCAAGGCCCTAGTTTTGTTTTCGTAAATAATTTGCCAAAATGATTTTATAAGGCCGAAATTTAAGATGAAAGTGCACAGCCGCATGCGTCAAGCAAGCCGAAATTTTGAGTTATTACTCGCAATGAACCATTGGTATTCACATTTATGTTTATATTACTGAATAATGTGTGATTAGACGAAAAAAAAAACCAGATTCATAGTCAGTCACTGTATGTATCGCAAAAACATCCGAGCAACGGGGGAGTGATAAAAATAGTGGCAGACGATCTAATCTAGCAATTTCACAGCATGTACTTTTTACGTCGCATTCTACTTTCGTTTTCGCATGCCCAAAACACTAGCAAAATATAACTTTCCGACTCGACCTGTCGTCTAAATCCTACTGGCAAGGAAGAGCAATGGGTTTAATCAGCAATATAGGTACAAAGTCATTGATTACATGTAGATTTGACGAACTGCCTATTCTCTTAACGTAAATCAGTGGTGAAATGATATGATTGACAAAATAAAATTGGGCACTGATAGTTGTTCAATAAAACTTGTTGCTAATTAATTATCACCTGACATCTGTCTCTGAAAATGCAAGCTAACACTTCATGAGGGTAACAGAATAAGAATGTTTGAAAGTATGAATCATCAGTGTCATCTTTAAACAAAAGAAAGGAAAGCACTTTCACAACATGCCCTGGTAGGCATTATAAAGAATAAGTACAAAATATCTATCCCATATCTGAGATATGAAAGATTCTCAAATTCAATGAGAAAATAGTATGTAAAATGACGCCGACAAGCGTTCTTGGACGAATGCCCTTTCAATGCCAAACCGCGCGTTAAAAGTGCCCCTTTTCAAGGGAAGCACCATGCCCCCTTAAGAGTCTGCAGGAAACACTACATGTTAACATTTGACTGCTAAGTGTGACCTTGACCTTTGAGCTAGGGGTCTCAAAGTTGTGCATGACACATCATCTTATTATGAGGTACAATTGTGCCAAGTGATATTAAAATACCTTCATAGATGGGAGAATTATGGACCGGACAGGAAAAAAGCCCTGTTGACCTTTGACCTCCAATTGTGACCTTGACCTTTAAGCTACGGGTCCGGGTTTTGCGCATGACACGTCGTCTCATCATGGGGAACATTTGTGCCAAGTAATATTAAAATCCCTTCATGGATAAAAGAGTTATGGACCGGACACGAAATTGCGGACGGACGGAATGACAGAATGACGGAATGACGGAAAAGCGCATTCCTATAGTCCCCGAAACTGGTTTTCAACCAGTAGGGGACTAATAAATCGTGTTTATTTTAGGCAAGAATTATTTCGGTTTACAATGTTGGCTAATTTTAGAATATGTTATTTTAATAGACTCCTATATCAGCTGTACAAGACAAGGAAAGTAACAAAGTCTAGTCATTTCAATAATTATTGTCTATTCGGAATCTTTTTATTACAACTGTATATTTTGTCAATGACGTCACATCATTCGGAGTCTATTCGGCAGTTCGCATTGACAGATTGATCAGCTGGTGTAGACACAAAATTTGTAAAATTTACTTAATTAAATTGAAATTCATCTTCCAAATTTAAAATGCCTGGCCGTGGTGGAGGCGTCAACATTTATTTATTTTATTTTGTTGGGTTTAACGTCGCACCGACACAATTTTAGGTCATATGGCGACTTTCCAGCTTTAATGGTGGAGGAAGACCCCAGGTGCCCCTCCGTGCACAATTTCATCACGAGCGGGCACCTGGGTAGAACCACCGACCTTCCGTAAGCCAGCTGGATGGCTTCCTCACGTGAAGAATTCTACGCCCCAAATGAGGTTTTAAACCCACATCGATGAGGGGCAAATGGTTTGAAGTCAACGACTCTAACCACTCGGCCACAGAGGCCCCGGAGGCGTCAACAGGAAGGCAAAGAATCCTACAACATCAAAGAGGCAACGCATTGATTTGCCAGATGCTCCGGATTCGGAGGAAAACACAGGTAAAATTGTCACTGAAAATGTGACTTCGAGAAGCCAACAATCTATCATCGATTTTGATGAAATAATTCAGGTATCACAATTAATAAATGAAAAAGAAGGTGAAGGATGTGGTGTAGCTGGTAAAAATCCTCAGCTGGTCATGCAATTTACATAGTTTGCATGGCGCACCTTATAGTGACGATGACATTGCGGCCCACGTGCCATGTTCATTGAAACAACAGATTTGCTGAAGAGTAACATCAAGTTAAATGAGATTTGTAGTGGTTCCTCTTTGCATCTGGCTCAAGGCGGCAAACTTGAATCTCGGCCAAAGGCAAACAAAGAATGATGATGTTATTCCTTCTACTGATCAGCATAAAGATGCATTTTGTTATTTTTATGTCCATGTATTCAACAACTCAAGCTGATGAAATTGCTGGATTACTGCATTATATGTTTATATTGCATTATATTACTTGTGAAGCGGCAGCTAAATATGGCGGTCTGGCTTGGCGTATATATGACGAGCAGTTCTGGCTGCGTCATAAGCTACATCCAAATCAAATTGGTCACACATGAACCAAGATTTGTGGTAGCGCTGTACTTTACAAAGGCAACCCACACCAGGTGGGAAGATGCATTCATACTTTTTAACTGCTTTACTCATGGTTTTAATTTACATTATTCAGGTCCGCATACAGCAAGAGAATCTAATAATTTAAGTTCAGTATATGATAATCCGTCTGTTGTTCAAAAGAAAATTGAAAAAGAAATTAAAGCTGGTAGGGTTGCGGGCCCTTTCATTCATAGACCACTATCAAATTTACAAGTTTTTCCTAGAGGTTTGGTTCCTAAGAAAACTCCTGGCGAATTTAGACTTACACATCATCTGTCTTGTCCTAAATTTGAATCTATTAATGATTTTATTGATCCAGACTTACTCTGTTCAGTATACTAGCTTTGACAAAGCAGTATTTATGGTACAAGACTTTGGTCCAAATTGCAATTTATTCAAGTAAGATATAAAAAATGCATTCAGGTTGTTGCCAATAAATATTGAAGATACTGAATTGCTTGGTTTCAAATATGATGGCAAATACTATGTTGACAAATGCTTGCCATTTGACAATGCACCAGCAGTGCACTACAAAGGAATATAAGCTTTTACAACTTAGGCAGTAACTAAAAGGGAAGGCACTCAAGGCCATCAAAGATTTAGGTCATTCAGAATCAGCATATGATGCTGCAAAACAACGCTTAGTGAGAAAATATGGTGGTTAACGGAGAAGACTTGGAAAATACATGGAATGCATTGAAAAATTTCCAACAATGAGTGTGAAAAATGCCAAGAGTTTGGACCAATGTAAGACTTATTGGACATAACTGTAATAAACATTAGAGAAGCAGGCTTAGAATCGGAGCTAGGCACTGGAATGATGTACCTGGCCTTACAAAAGAAACCGCCAGAACCAATGTTAAGTTATCATTGATTGATATTATTATTCACCTGTTAAACTTGGCCTTTGACTCATCAAGAAAAACATTCTGACCAAGTTCCAAGAAGAAATGGTCATCAATGTGGCATCTACAGTGTAAACAAGCTTTTCCATTGATTGGAGTGGTGACCTAGTTTTTGTCCTGACAAGTCCCAGTTTCAAAACTGGCCAAGGAATCATCAAGATAATGTCTTACCAAGTTTCATGAAAATAGGGTCATAAATATGGCCTCTAGTGTTAATAAGCTCTTCCTTTGATTTAAGTGGGTGACCTAGTTTTTGACAAAACATGATCCAGTTTTGAACTTGGCCTAGAGATCATCAAGATAAAAGATAAACATTTTGATCAAGTTTCATGAAGATACTAAGGGTAACAAGAGCATGTAGAACACGAAATGCTCCACTCACCCTTAATGCATTCAGTAATTACATAAGGAACTGAAATTATTTGGTCACTGTGCACTAGACGTTTGACGTACTGACCTCTAATCAATAACATACATGACATATCTCCCGCCGGGAGCCTTTTTCTCCCATATTTTCAGTACATCTCCAGGTCTCCCGCCGGGACATGAAAACCTCCCATAAAAAAAAAAATATTAAAAAAAAAGTCCCCCGTCGAAAAATCGTATCTCGGACCCAATGTAGACCTTTAGAAAATACTTGAAATTCAATATCGAGTAGCCCGGAAATACTCTTCAAAATACAATTTTTATAGTTGTCTATAATCCCTAGCTTGTTTATTGAGAGATACACGCCTGAGGCATTAATTATCTTACCACCTACTGTCACCATCTGAAAACAATTAACCATTTAATCTTACCCGTAGCCAATTAATTGTAAACATGTGCATGCGAGATTTTACACTGATTAAATACTATCAAAGTCGCTGATCCGTAGTTTTCAAAACAATATGTAAACCAGTCTTAAAATTAAGTCATTTTACCGCCACCTGCCAAAGTGTACTTTCGTTTTCGCTGACCTCGATATTTATCAAGCCATCAGAGGATGAGACAGGTTAGTGCTCACACCGAATTTATGCATCTCAATTTAAATATTTGCACAACATGCAAACTAGAAATGTGTCCATGGGACACAGATGCCCCCACTACATGACATTAGTCAGGGGCCAGAACTCCTACAATACTGAATGAATCCGGATGCGAAACCCCAGGTGCACAATTACACATGCTGACCAACATTCCTGTAAACTTTGGTGATTCTAGGTCAAATACTTTTGGGGCTATGCGCGACACAACATTAAAATGACCAATTTTTTACTAAGTCAGGGGCCATAACTCCTACATGACTGGATGAATCCGGACGCGAAACCGCAGGTGCAAAACTACACATGCTGACCAACATGCCTGTAAAGTTTTGTGACTCTAGGTCATATACTTTTGGAGCTAGGCACGACACAACATAAAAATGACCAATTTTTACAAAGTCAGGGGCCATAACTTCTACATGACTGAATGAATCCGGACGCGAAACCCCAGGTGCACAACTACACATGCTGACCAACATTCCTGTAAACTTTGGTGATTCTAGGTCAAATACTTTTGGAGCTATGCGCGACACAACATTAAAATGACCAATTTTTTACTAAGTCAGGGGCCATAACTTCTATATGTCTGGATTAATCCGGACGCAAAACCCCAGGTGCATAACTACACATGCTGACCAACATGCCTGTAAAGTTTTGTGACTCTAGGTCATATATTTTTGGAGCTAGGCACGACACAACATTAAAATGACCAATTTTTACAAAGTCAGGGGCCATAACTTCTACAGGGCTGAATGAATCCGGACGCGAAACCCCAGGTGCACAACTACACATGCTGACCAACATTCCTGTAAAGTTTTGTGACTCTACGTCAAATACTTTCAGAGCTACGCGCGACACAACATTTTCGGAAGGACGGACGGACGGACAGACGGATGGACGGAAGGACGGACGGACAAGAGCAAATCTATATGCCCCCCCCCCCAAAGTGGGGGCATAAAAATCAACTACGATTTAACAAAAAATGGCGAGTTAATGTCAGACTACACAGAATTTCGGACAAACATGAATTCGGATAAGTGAATTTTATGAAATAAATTGCAATTCACACTGCCCAAAGAATTGACTGCCATTCCTTTGTGATATTGTCATGTTGTAATAATTAACAGTTAACTTGGAGTTCTACTGGGTGAAGCACTGGCTAGGGTATTTGAGATGAACATTGATTTGTGTCGACATTTGCCAATAAATTTGAAATGTCCTGTTAAAGTGGGGAGAAATGTGGTTGTCCTCATATAAGGTGGTCTCTGTTGCTCAGTATTTGAATGCTGGGCATGGTGGGCCAGAGGTCTGAGGTTCGAAGCATGGTCATGGCTACACATTTTCTCCTCAAAACCAGTTTCAATAGTAATTTAGCAATCCGAGTTACTTTAAAAACTCAGAATATCAATCTTAAATCTTATATTTCATGTTCAAATCTACAAAATGTTAAGTTTGATAATTTCAATTTTTAACAATTACACAAATAGTTCTTTAGATATTTAGTTTTTTCTAGAAAAAAAAACCTTAGAGGGAACTTTTACATACTTCAAGTAATAAATTTACAATTAGCCGACATAGCTCTTACTTACTGTAGAGGGTTTTTTGACAGCTGACTTCAGAAACAAAGAAACAGCTAGCAGAGCCAGTTGGTAGCAACACTGATGGCGGACAGAAAGAAGATACACAGAAGTCACCAAAAAAGTCACCAAAGTCATCAAACAAAAATAAGACTACAGTAAGTGATGAAGTATGTGACTCTGAACTTTTCAGACTAAGTGGGCAGTTTTATTTACTTTCATTTTAAAATGCTATATTTCTCTTTTTCTCACCTTGATAAATTTCATAAAATGACAACATTATTGACTCTGTTTAAATCACTTTATAGAATGAAAAGTCAATGTCAAAAACAATGTGTGTGATCCATAGAAGTCATATGAACTTGTCCAATTATCATTTATATTAGTACTCATCTGTACAAAATCTGTAGAAAATGAAACTCCTGATTCTATTTGCTTTTGTTACTGTCTTTTTTTTTTTATTTACTACAAATCTAGCTATATTATAATTCAACGTCAGTAAGTGAGGCATGAATTAATAGCGGATAATTTATCCGCTATCCTCAGCGTTTACCACAGTATTGTTATGAGCTAAAAGTGCACGCCTCCATGCATAAAGTTTATATATAATCTGCCAAATAAAACAGTTATTTTAGTTTATTAATAAGTAACTTTGAACTCGCAGCTGTTCCTTTTAATTTGAAGCCCTGAAATGAACATGTAATTACAAGGATTTGGGCACAATTTTAAGGCATTTTAAAGTCCTCTAAAATGCTAAAATTCAGGAGTCTCCCCCTGGACCCTTGCCGATTAAAGTACCTCTGATTTCGAAATTTCCTTTTCTCATGCCTGCAGTCAGAATGAAGATGAGAGATCGCCTCAAACTAGAGCGCAGGAAGCACGAAGTAGCAGAAATTCTGAATGAAATTACTGAATTTGTTTGTTTAATGTGATTCAATTTTTGATAAAAAATTATTTTCAACAACATTACAGTCCTTTTATTTTTTTTACATTTAATAAATAAGGATTGTCCTGGGAACAGGAATTTCAGGATTTCCTTGGATAGTCTCAGGATTTCCTGTTCATTTTCTGCACAGGCAAGTAAAAACAATGTAGGTGTTACCGACATAATCAGAAGTCAAGGAGATTGAAAAGGAATATGACAAAGTAATGCAACTACTTCATGAGTTACAAAGTGATGATAAGAATGAAACACATGATAGTGACAAACCTGATCTCATAAAAGACCTATGAAAGCAGTTAAAACAGGAGTTGATTCCAATTTACAATAGTGAAACAAACAAGAGGACCATGATGGTCCTGAATCGCTCACCTCTTCCCACATGACCCAATTTTGAGTATGACAACGTTTTTTCTATTATTTGACATAGTGACCTAGTTTTTGAGCTCATGTGACCCTGTTTTGAACTTGACCTAGATATTATCAAGATAAAAATTCTGACCAATTTTCATGAAGATCCATTTAAAAATATGGTCTCTAGAGAGGTCACAAGGTTTTTGTATTATTTGACCTATTGTCCTAGTTTTCGAAGGTACGTGACCCTGTTTTTAACTTTATCTAGATATCATCAAGGTGAACATTCTCACTAATTTTCATGAAGATCTCATGAAAAATATGGCCTCTAGAGAGGTCAAAAGGTTTTTCTATTTTTATACCTACTGGCCTAGCTTTTGACCGCACGTGACCCAGTTTCGAAACTGACCTAGATATCATCAAGGTGAGCATTCAGATCAATTTTCATGAAGATCCATTCAAAAATATGGCCTCTAGAGAGGTCAAAAGATTTTTCTAATTTTAGACCTACTGACCTAGTTTTTGACCGCAGTTGGTCCAGTTTCAAACTTGACCTAGATATCATCAAGATGAACATTCAGACCAACTTTCATACAGATCCCATGAAAAGTATGGCCTCTAGAGAGGTCACAAGGTTTTTATATTATTTGACCTACTGACCTAGTTTTTTAAGGCACATGACCCAGTTTCAAACTTGACCTAGATATCATCAAGGTGAACATTCTGACCAATTTTCATGAAGATCCATTCAAGGGTATGGCCTCTAGAGAGGTCACAAGGTTTTTCTATTTCAAGACCTACTGACCTAGTTTTTGACCCCACGTGACCCAGTTTCGAACTTGATCTAGATATCATCAAGGTGAACATTCTGACCAATTTTCATGAAGATCTCATGAAAAATATGGCCCCTAGAGAGGTCACAAGGTTTTTCTATTTTTAGACCTACTGACCTAGTTTTTGACCGCATGTGACCCAGTTTCGAACTTGACCTAGATATCATCAAGACGAACATTCTGACCAACTTTCATAAAGATCCCATGAAAAATGTGACCTCTAGAGTGGTCATAAGCAAAATTTTACGCACGGATGCACGGACGGACGACGGATGCCACGCAATCACAAAAGCTCACCTTGTCACTTTGTTACAGGTGAGCTAAAAAGTTGTACATTTATATTTAATTTATAACTAATATACGGAATAATTCTGGATATTTAAATACGCTACATTTGATGAAGGATTACATTTAATGCGTAATACAGCCTAATTGGAAATAAGAACAGTCAGTGCAGATCCAGGATCAATATTAAACTCGATCGAATAGCTATTGATTAACAATTAAACAAGAGCTGTCCGTAAGACAGCCAAGCTCGACTATTCGAAATATTGACCCAGAAGCAGGAAAATATTACCCAAAAAAGTTAAATATCAAAAGAGTTTTAAGTTCAAAAGTGGGAATAATTTGACCAAAATGCATATCAGTTATGGGACTTGCTGCTATCAACTAGTTTTATAACCCCGAAGGCACATGAGAAGTTTCAATTCAATATCTGCATTAGTTTTGGAGATAGAAACTTGCATGTAAAACTTTAACCAGAATTTTCAAAGTCCAAAAGGGGGCATAATTTGCCCAAAATACATGCCAGAGTTATGGGACTTGATCCAGTGAGGTTAGTAATTGATCTAGAAAAAGAAAAAATAAGTTTCAAATCTATATGCATTTTAGTAATAGCTGTATGTACTTGCACGCAAAACTTTAACCAGAATTTGCTAAGTCCAAAAGGGGGCATAATTTGGCCAAAATGAAGGTCAGAGTTATGGGACTTGATCCTATCAACTAGTTTTATAACCCCGAAGACACATGTGAAGTTTCAAATCAATATCTGTATTAGTTTTGGAGATAATAACTTGCATGTAAAACTTTAACCAAAATTTTCTAAGTCTAAAAGAGGGCATAATTTGCTCAAAAAACATGTCAGAGTTATGGGACTTGACCCAGTGAGGTTGGTAATTGATGTAGAAAAAGAAAAAATAAGTTTCAAATCTATATGCCTTTTAGAAATAGTTGTATGTACTTGCACGCAAAACTTTAACCAGAATTTTCTAAGTCCAAAAGGGGGCATAATTTGGCCAAAATGAAAGTCAGAGTTATGGGACTTGCTGCTATCAACTAGTTTTATAACCCCGAAGACACATGTGAAGTTTCAAATCAATATCTGCATTAGTTTTGGAGATAGTAACTTGCATGTAAAACTTTAACCAAAATTTTCTAAGTCCAAAAGGGGGCATAATTTGCTCAAAATACATGTCAGAGTTATGGGACTTGACCCAGAGAGGTTGGTAATTGACCTAGAAAAAGAAGAAATAAGTTTCAAAGCTATATGCCTTTCATTGATGACTGTATGTACTTGCATGCAAAAACTTAACCAAGGTGTGACGCCGACGCCGACGCCGACGCCGACGCCAGGGTGAGTAGAATAGCTAGACTATTCTTCGAATAGTCGAGCTAAAAATGGCGTCTTCAAGAAAATCTCGCCAAGAAAAACGAACATATGACAAAGACAATGTGGATAATTGGACCATATCGGATGTTAGGGTTGCACTTGAAAAACAAGGGATTAAAGTTCCAGTGAGCATGACAAAATCAGTGTTAAAATCTTAATATAAAGAAAACGTCGGCGAAAGTTCCATCTGCTCCGACAGACAAAGAAGTAGGTCGCCGGTCAGAAACATAGAGTTGAACGACGCCAATAGCAGCGCGCAAATGGCGCAATGTGTTCAAACATTGAATGCAACTATGTCAGCATTCAATGAAACAATAAACATTAAGTGAAATATACAGGCACACTGAGCAGACAAACAACGGTATGTATACTGGTTTCGAAGCAGTTTCCGTCATAAAATGAAGGTTTTTAAAATATCTTTTTTCTTGAACGTTTCAGTTCCGTAAAATGCTTCCAAAGAGAACACCTTAGCTCTTCTGCTTTACGAAAACATAAATATCAATAGTGTCTAGCCCACGTGATAACACACAGAGGGGCTCCAAAAGGGGTGAATAAATAGAGTTGAATCGGCTGACTACAGAAGCAGTTTCCGTCATCAATTTTTGTTTTAATCTTTATGTACATTTTTACAGTGAAAACGACTAGAAAAGCACCATCCGTGTTTTTTAATCTTTCTGGTGAAATTAATCAATACAATTTGAAGAAGTTTGAAAGTTCAGGTGTTAAATTAGGCTTGTTGAAAATAGGAGGTAAAAAAAAAGAAGCAAGACCTAAGACTCGAACTCGCGATCTCATTTTTGTGAAGCAGATGCTTTACCGATTGAGCTAATCGGCCAGTTGACGAAATAGCAACAATTTATATATCTTATATATACATATACTACGTAAGGGATACAACCGTCACTTTGTATAGCACATAGTATGTGACCAGTTACCCCCCATGGATAAGAAAAAATCTAATCATCTATATTTCATATTGTTTTTTGCTCTTAATTGTGAAAAAATTAGTGCCGATGCACAAAAATGACTCATTTTTTATCTTTATTATGTATTTTTGGTAAATCATCTGGTTTCGACTGCCAAAAGGAGGAACTTTCAACTTTACTGGGGATTACGGAGTTATTCTTTGCGCATGCGCATTAGTTGCACGTGAAATCCCCCATGTGCGGAATGTAAACAAAACAATTATGGAATGAACAATTCGAGTTTTCTTGGAAAGTTTTTACCCTTTGTTGCTGAAATTTGACAGAGCTCTGGATTGCAGGGTAGCGTTATGGAAACAATCTCGACTTCATTGTGAAGAACGTCATGAAACGTAAAATAACGCGTTGACGGATACTACTAGCCGATGGGAACTGCTTCGAAACCAGTATGTCTGAATTAGATTCTCTAAGGCATCAATCCGCAAAAAATAAAAACGGCATTCCAGCAAGTATGCTCACAAACATCGATGTTGTGAGTGATACTGTAAAGAAGCAAATTATTGATGGTAAGGATGTGAATCTGGCAGTTCTACTTATTCCCGAATTCGAACCTAACAGTCAATCTAAGAAAGCAGATAGTCGCCTAAGGAAACGCTTGTCTATAGAACAATTCAGAACAGCTTTCGGGAAATATTCGAGAGTCATGGTTGCAAGGTGGCCGCATCGACTGGAAGAACTTGAGGCTTATGAGACCGATATTAGCAAAATACACTCCTTCTACGTTGAGCGTTTCTACGACTACCATCTTGCATTTTCAAGTAAGGCTGCAGAAGCTGTCAAGTTGGGAATTGCGGTAGATTGGTCAAGAAGCGACAACAACTTATTTCAACTCGTTCTTGGAGGAATAAAGGCATGTCAGTGTTCTGTGTGCACCTCTACGTTGCACGAAACAGACTTCTGCCCCTATACCTTAACGTCTGAGATGCACAAGTAAAAGGCAGTCTTCAGCCATTCTTGGGGATGAAACTCCTCTTCAGCTTTCAACCATGAACGTCTCATGTTTATTGCTGCAGCTGAGTTTCTTTGGGCATTAGGCTATAGTTCAATAGCCTATCCCCCAAGAAAGCTGAAAGTAAACTGGCTCGACTACACCAGACTAGATATAATAACTTGTTCTTTTATTTATCTCTAACTTGTTTACTATGTTCGTATTTACTTCAGTATAACAATATATATACAGTTTCTAGTCATGGTGTATCAAGCCAGTTTTAGCCAAAAAACAAATGATAGAATAGATCTATGCTTTTCTTTTTTCTCTAGTGGAATATTTGGTATAAATTACATATTTTTGCTATATTTACAAATCTTACATGTTTGTAATATGGAATGTAGCAATTTTATCGGAACACTGTATTCTGATTATTGTTGTACTTTTTCCAGCAACATTTCATTAACCTGATTGTAACAGCACCTAACTTGAGTGTTGCAATTCAAGTTTTACTTTCGGAAGCATTCACAACGGAAGAGCTGACATCTTGCAGCGTGATGGGGGCTCGAAATATGAAAGGAGAAACAAAGCCAGCCTTGGATCATAAAAAAAGAAGTTTGATAGAAGGTAATTTAAGGTTTCTGATCACATATTTTACAGACCAGTATGAAACTGAAAATGATTGTTTAAAAAAAAATTAAAATTGCCTAAAGAGTTAAAATCCACGCAGAACCTGAATTCAACCAGAAGGAAAACAAGAGCTGTCAGTGGACAGCACGCTTGACTATTCTCAGTGCTTGATAGTATTATATAAGCTATGAGTAAATTTTTACTTTTAACATTACAATAAGCATATTCTAAGTTGAAAAGGGGCCATAATTCAGTCAAAATGCTTGACAGAGTTGCCTCCTCCTTTTTACAGACTTGGGTCTTGATGGTAAACAAGTATGCAAAATATCAAAGCAATATCTCAATGGACTTTGAAAATATTTGGGGTGGTACGCAAACTTTAACATTTCAATAAGCATATTCCAAGTCGAAAAGGGGCCATAATTCAGTCAAAATGCTTGATAGAGTTGTCTCCTCCTTTTTACAGACTGGGGTCATGATGGTTAACATATGCAAATTATCAAAGCAATATCTCAATGGACTTTGAAAATATTTGGGGTGGTACGCAAACTTTAACATTTGTGTGACACTCATGCTCACGCTGACGCTGGGGCAAGTAGGATAGCTCCCCTATTCTTCGAATAGTCGAGCTAAAAAATTAACATATTTTTTGTCCAAAATCACAGGTCACAGGGCTTTAATACAAGGCCTTCATGGTCCTCTTGTTTTTGGAGATCAAATTTACCTTGTATCAAATTTGTAAATGAATTTCAGTTGAAAGTAAAAGAGTAATTTTTGTCACAGTATAATGATCTATCATAATATTGGGGATACTATGTGTAGGCAATACTGTAGGTTTTTTTTTTACAGAACTCAGAATGGTATTCTGAGTATTCCAGTGTATGTATTGGTTTGGCTGCACATTTTATTCACTTTCTAACATATAATCAATTAAAACAATTAAATTTTCAAATTGATTTTTGATGCACAGCTTAATGGACTTTTACAGTTTTGCTGCTAAAATAGAACCAATTACCTTTACATTAGACCCATTTTAAATTTCAGATTAGTATAACAACTTTTTAAAGTCATTGTTCATGTGTTTTACAGCTGCACTCCTGGAAAAATAAGATTCCAACTTGACTACTGTGAGGAACCTCATGAGAGACAGGCTCAAGTTGATAAGAAAAAATATAACTTACAGTGGAAAAGACATTATTTGTGTTTTGAAAATAATAAGAACATATAAGATTTATGTATGGTACATTGGATTCTTAAAAAAAAATTGACACATATAACATTGTGCTTTTTTTTATTGTCCATATTTTTAGGTATATATCGGATACTACTGTATTTTGCATTTATAATGATCAATGTTTTAAAATAAAATGTGTTGTTTTGATTGAAATGGTTGTCAGTTTTTGTCAGATACCTATGATAAGAATCACAAATAGGAATAATTAAGTTCACCATTTAATTCCATGTTTATTCATGAAATCTCATTTCAGTCCATGCTGAAACTACAAGATATGGTCATTCCAAATAAGGGTCAGTTCTGCAACTAGGATGCCATGGTCCTGTTACTTTTCTAGCTTCCTGGGATATCCTGGTCCCAGCACTACTTTCAAGGGAATCCCAGGATATCCTGGTCCCAGCACTACCATCAAGGAAATCCCAGGATATCCTGGGCCCAGCAATCATTCTACCATCCATTTATCTTAAAGACGTATTATTTAGAAAGGCACTGACAGTAATCATGACTAATACTCTAAAACTGACGTACAAGAAAGCAAAAGAAATGCTCCCGAGAAGTCTGCCTAAAGTCTTTTATATACTTGATTTTTTGTGAAATATCAGGTGTCTGATTACTTTCGAAAGGACAAATTAAATGGATCTAATTTGATTTTGGAACATTGGTTTTTGATTCTATCAATAAAAACAATACAGGCAGAGTTTTTATGCCCCCACCTTGGGGGGGGGGGGGGGCATACAGATTTGTCTTTCCGTCTGTCCGTCCGTCCTTCCGAGAATGTTGTGTCGCGCCTAGATCCAAAAGTATTTGACGTAGAGTCACAAAACTGTTACAGAACGTTGGTCACTGTGTGTTGTGCACCTGGGTTTCGCGTCCGGATTCATTCATCGTGTAGGAGTTATGGCCCCGACTTTGTAAAATTGGTCATTTTTAGTGTTGGTTGCGCCTAGCTCAAAAGTATTGACGTGTCAAAACTTTACAGGAATGTTGGTCACAGTGTATTGTGCACCTGGGGTTTCATGTCAGATTCATTCAGTCGTGAGAGTTATGCCCCTGACTTAGTGAATTGGTCATTTTAATTGTTGTGTCGCGCCTAGCCCCAAAAGTATTTGACCTAGAGCTCACCAAAGTTACAGGAATGTGGTCAGCATGTGAGATGTGCACCTGGGGTTTCATGTCCAGATTCATTCAGTCGTGTAGAAGTTATGCCCCTGACTTAGTTAAAAATTGGTCATTTTAATGTTGTGTTGCGCATACTTCAAAAGTATTGCCCTAATCACCAAAGTTTACAGGAATGTTGTCAGCATGTGCAGTTGTCACTTGGTTTCGCGTCCGATTCATTCAGTTTTGTAGAGTTTTTGCCCTGACCTTGGAAAAAAAATTGTCATTTTAATGTTTGTTCGTGCGTACTCATGAAAATATTTTACCTACAGTCATTACGAAGAAATAGTTTTTGACAGCATCACATAATACACACTTTGTTAAATAGCAACATATTGTTTTCCGAAGTTGATCTGTGTCCTTTGTCATGTAGTGGGCATCTGTGTCCCATGGACACTTCTAGCTTTTTTTTTGTTGTTTTATTTGTGTTTCAACATAAATTGAAGTTCTAGTGAAATATTCCACTTATATAATGATTATTTCTGAGGATAAAGGAAATGATCTGGGGAGTGAGGAGCCCGACGATGTTTCAGAAGAAGTACCACACAGTTGTAGAATCTTTGAAGAAAATGTCTTCAGCCAGCAAGTCAGCATCTGTTCGGCAGATGTTAAGGCTTACCTTGGAAGAGCGTGTGGGAAAACTTCAAAATAGCCAGAGAAAGGCAGATTTCAGGAGTTACAGAAGATGGTTTCCAGTGTTCCCAAAAACAGAATTTGTGAGTATTTAGTTTGTACATCACAGCTATTCTGTTAGGGTTTTAAGCATTTATTAAAGCTTGGCTTGTCGCCCGTATTTATGACACAAGGTCAGTAACTCGAGCAGTAATATGCCCATATCAAAAAGTCGAACGCATTGTCCCCACTGACAGTACTTGTTTGCATATGGAGACTTACTGTAGTACACTTTTAAAATTAGTGTAGTGTGACAGTTTAAATTACAATGCAGTAGCAATAAGTTGCAGTTCCAGTTATTTAACTTGGACTTCATAATAATTATTGTCATTTTAAGGCATTGTTGTTACTCTACACTGAAGAAGCAACTATATTTTGTTTTGGTCTATTCAAAGGTAATCTACAAATGATAATTCAGCTGCCAGACAAAAATACATGCACTGAAGAGCTGATGTCCGAGGGTTGTTGAGCTGGCAGACAGCATTATGGATTATTTAGTTCAAAAGGGCTTTGAAGTTTAGCCGCTCCCTACTCAAAACAGATGGTATGATACGCTTTTTGTTTTAATTATCTTTGTTGATCTGTTTATATCATTTGAGGATTGTACTGAAAAAAGAAATGGTATTCTTCACAAAACCCTATATTGATATTGCTAGTAATTAAATGTCATTTTCTTTTTATACATTTATGTATAAGAAAGATATTTAGGGCAGGTGTGAATATGACTGCATTATCATAATCCAGTATTTCTTACTGTTTATGGCAAGATGCTTTAAAAGATTGCAGTATTAATTGTTTTCTTTTTACTTAAACAGCAAAAGTCTGCCAGCCTCAGTTCATAGTTTTGAAAAGAAGAGTAAACAAGAGGGCAAGATGGCCCTAGGTCGCTCACCTGATAAACACACCATAACAGTGTAACATGTTTGACATAAGTGATTTCATGGAAACAAATATTCTGACCAATTTTCATTAAGATTGTATCAAAAATGTGGTCTCTTAGTGTAAACAAGCATTTTCTTCAATTTGACCTAGTGACCTAGTTTTTGAGCTAAGATGACCTACATTCGAATTTGACCTAGATTTGATCAAGGCAATCATTCTGACTAAATTTCATCAACCTCGATTGAAAATACAGCCTCTATGCATACAAAAGGTTTTATCTTTGTATATCCTAGCGACCTAGTTTTGACCCAGATGACCATATTTAAACTTTACCTTTATTTCATCAAGGCTAGTATTCTGGCCAAATTTCATGAAGATCAATTGAAAATAAAGTCTCTATTGCTTATACAAAGGGTTTTTTGATTTGACCTAGTGACCTAGTTTTTGACCACAGATGACCCTATTCTAAACTGATCTAGATTTCGTCAAGGCAGTCAGTCTGACTAAATTTTATGAGAATCCAGTGAAAAAAATGCAGCCCCTATTGCATACACAAGGTTTTTCTTTAATTTGACCGGGTGACCTAGTTTTTTTAACACAGATGACCCATATTCAAACTCCACCTAGATTTCATATAGACGAACATTCTGATTAAATTTCATGAAGATCCAGTGTAAAATGCAGCCCCTATGCATACAAAAGGTTTTTATTTGATTTGACCTAGTGACCTAGTTTTTGATCCCGATGACCCCATATTCAAACTTAACCTAGATTTTATCAAGGCAATCATTCTGACCAAAATTCATGAAGATCAATTGAAAAATACAGCCTCTATCGCATACACAAGTTTTTCTTTGATTTGACCTAGTGACCTAGTTTTTGATCCCCGATGACCCATTTCGAAATTGGCCTAGATTTTATCAACTTATTATTCTGCCAAATTCATGAAGATCATTGAAAAATCAGCCTCTATCGCATACAAAAGGTTTTTCTTTGATTTGACCTAGTGACCTACTTTTTAACCCCAGATAAACATTTTCAACTCGGCCTGATTTCATCAAGGTAATCATTCTGACCAAAATTCATGAAGATAAATTAAAAAGGACCTGATGGTCATGAACGCTCACCTTCCACATGACCCAGTTTTGATATGACATCGTTTTTTCTATTATTTGACATAGTGACCTAGTTTTTGAGCTCAGTGACCAGTTTTCGAACTTGACCTGATATATCAAGATAAAATTCTGACCAATTTCATGAAGACCCATTGAAAAATATGGTCTCTAGAGAGGTCACAAGGTTTTTCTATATTTGACCTATGACCTAGTTTTCGAAGGTATGTACCTGTTTTGAACTTTATCTAGATATCATCAAGTGAACATTCTCACTAATTTTCATGAAGATCTCATGAAAAATATGGCCTCTAGAGAGGCACAAGGTTTTTCTATTTTTTACCTACTGGCCTAGTTTTTGACCGCACGTGACCCAGTTTCGAAACTGACCTAGATATCATAAAGGGTGAACATTCAGATCAATTTTCATGAAGATCCATTGAAAAATATGGCCTCTAGAGAGGTCAAAAGATTTTAATATTTTAGACCTACTGACCTAGTTTTGACCGCAGTTGACCCAGTTTCAACTGGACCTAGATATCATCAAGATGAACATTCGTACAACTTTCATACAGATCCCATAAAAAGTATGGCCTCTAGAGAGGTCACAAGGTTTTTGCAATTTTTGACCTACTGACTTAGTTTTTTAAGGCATGTGACCCAGTTTCGAACTTGACCTAGATATCATCAAGGTGAACATTCTGACCAATTTTCATGAAGATCCATTCAAGGGTATGGCCTCTAGAGACATCACAAGGTTTTTCTATTTCAAGACCTACTGACCTAGTTTTTGATCGCAGTTGACCCAGTTTCAAACCTGACCTATATATCATCAAGATAAACATTCAGACCACTTTCATACAGATCCCATGAAAAATATGGCTCTAGAGAGGTCACAAGGTTTTTGCATTATTTGACCTACTGACCTACTTTTTGATAACACGTGACCCATTTTCGAACTTGACCTAGATATCATCAAGATGAACATTCTGACCAATTTTTATTGAGATCAATTCACAAGTATGGCCTCTAGAGAGGTCACAAGGTTTTTCTATTTTTAGACCTACTGACCTAGTTTTTGATCGCACATGACCCTGTTTCGAACTTGACCTAGCTATCATCAAGATGAACATTCAGACCAACTTTCATACAGATCCCATGAAAAACATAGCCTCTAGAGAGGTCACAATGTTTTTCTATTATTTGACCTACTGACCTAGTTTTTAAAGGCACATGACCCACTTTCGAACCTGACCTAGATATCATCAAGGTGAACATTCTGACCAATTTTCATGAAGATCTCATGAAATATATGGCCTCTAGAGAGGTCACAAGGTTTTTCTATTATTTGACCTACTGACCTAATTTTTGAAGGCACATGACCCAGTTCGACCTTGACCTAGATATCATCCAGGTGAACGTTCTGACCAATTTTCATGCAGTCCCCATGCAAAAAAAACCTCCGAGAGGTCACAAGGATTTTCTATATTGACACTGTCATGCCGATCAGAGCAAAGAAATATGTCAATTAATTATCAATAGTGTTGCAGTGGTACAGAAACTAATGACACATGATACACCTTTAGCCATGTTAGGCCCTTTAATCTGAATTGAACTAAATAAACCTCACTTTCCATTTAGCAAGATAAGATCTTGCATAAGTTATTCAATAACATGATTATATTAGTGATCTTTAGGCAGAGAAAACAAAAGACAGCTGGAAAGTGCTTTAGTCCAATTCAGCAGAGAAAATGTAGAAAATTAAAATTATTGTAATATGGAATGTAGCAATTTTATCGGAACACTGTATTCTGATTGTTGTACTTTTTCCAGCAACATTTCATTAACCTGATTGTTACAGCACCTAACTTGAGTGTTGCAATTCAAGTTTTACTTTCGGTAGCATTCACAACGGAAGAGCTGACATCTTGCAGCGTGATGGGGGCTCGAAATATGAAAGGAGAAACAAAGCCAGCCTTGGATCATAAAAAAAGAAGTTTGATAGAAGGTAATTTAAGGTTTCTGATCACATATTTTACAGACCAGTATGAAACTGAAAATGATTGTTAAAAAACCAATTAAAATTACCTAAAGAGTTAAAATCTTAATGGACTTTTACAGTTTTGCTGCTAAAATAGAACCAATACCTTTACATTAGACCCATTTTAAATTTCAGATTAGCATAACAACTTTTTAAAGTCATTGTTCATGTGTTTTACAGCTGCACTCCTGGAAAAATACCTGGAAAAATACGATTCCAACTTGACTACTTTGAGGAACCTCATGACGGACAGGCTCAAGTTGATGAGAAAAAGGCACTTTTAAAAAGCTATGAACCTAAAAAATATAACTTACAGTGGAAAAGACATTATTTGTGTTTTGAAATTGATAAGAACATATATGATTTATGTATGGTACACTGGATTCTTAAAAAAACTGACACATATTATATTGTGTTTTTTTTTTATTGTCCATATTTTTAGGTATATATCGGATACTGTACTGTATTTCGCATTTATAATGGTCAATGTTTTAAAATTAAATGTGTTGTTTTGATTGAAATGGTTGTCAGTTTTTGTCAGATACCTATGATAATAATTATGAATCACAAATAGGAATAATTAAGTTCACCATTTAATTCCAATGTTTATTCATGAATTCTCATTTCAGTCCATGCTGAAACTGCAAAATATGGTCATTCCAAATAAGGATCAATTCTGCAACTAGGATGTCATGGTCCTGTTACTTTTCTAGATTCCTGGGATATCCTGGTCCCAGCACTACTTTCAAGGAAATCCCAGGATATCCTGGTCCCAGCACTACTTTCAAGGAAATCCCAGTATATCCTGGTCCCAGCACTACTTTCAAGGAAATCCCAGGATTATCCCGGCACCAGCAATCATTCTACCATCCATTTATCTTAAAGACGCATTATTTAGAGAGGCACTAACAGTAATCATGACTAAAACTCTAAAACTGACGTACAAGAAAGCGAAAGAAATGCTCCGAGAAGTCTGCCTAAAGTCTTTTATATACTTGATTTTTTGTGAAATATCAGGTGTCTGATTACTTTCGAAAGGACAAATTAAATGGATCTAATTTTTTTTTTTGGAACATTGATTTTTGATTCTATCAATAAAAACAATACAGGCAGAGTTTTTATGCCCCCACTTTGGGGGGGGGGGGGGGGGGGGGGCATATAGATTTGTCCTTCCGTCTGTCTGTCCTTCTGAGAATGTTGTGTCGCGCCTAGCTCCAAAAGTATTTGACATAGAGTCACAAAACTTTACAGGAATGTTGGTCAGCATGTGTAGTTGTGCACCTGGGGTTTCATGTCCAGATTCATTCAGTCGTGTAGGAGTTATGGCCCCTGACTTAGTGAAATATTGGTCATTTTAATGTTGTGTCGCGCCTAGCTCCAAAAGTATTTGACCTAGAGTCACCAAAGTTTACAGGAATGTTGGTCAGCATGTGTAGATGTGCACCTGGGGTTTTGCGTCCAGATTCATTCAGTCATGTAGAAGTTACGGCTCCTGACTTAGTTAAAAATTGGTCATTTTAATGTTGTGTTGCACGTAGCTTCAAAAGTATTTGACCTAGAGTCACCAAAGTTTACAGGAATGTTGGTCAGCATGTGCAGTTGTGCACCTGGGGTTTCGCGTCCAGATTCATTCAGTTTTGTAGGAGTTACTGCCCCTGACCTAGGAAAAAAATTGTCATTTTAATGTTTTGTCGTGCGTAGCTCTGAAAATATTTTACCTACAGTCATTACGAAGAGAAATGAGTTGTTTTGACAGCATCAGCATAAATACACACATTTTAAATAGCAACATATTGTTTTCCCAAAGTTGATCTGTGTCCTTTGTCATGTAGTGGGGGCATCTGTGTCCCATGGACACATTTCTAGTTTTTTTTGTTGTTGTTTTTTTTTGTTTCAACATAAAATTTGAAGTTCTATGAAATATATCCACTTATATAATGATTATTTCAGAGGATAAAGGAAATGATTCTGGGGAGGTGGAGGAGCCCGACGATGTTTCGGAAAGAAGTACCACACAGTTGGTAGAATCTTTGAAGAAAATGTCTTCAGCCAGCAAGTCGGCATCTGTTCGGCAGATGTTAAGGCTTACCTTGAACGAGCGTGTGGGAAAACTTCAAAATATGCCAGAGAAAGGCAGATTTCAGGAGTTACAGAAGATGTTTCCAGTGTTCCAAAAATCAGAATTTGTGAGTATTTAGTTGTACATCACAGCTATTCTATTAGGGTTTTTAAGCATTTATTAAAGCTTGGCTTGTCGCCCTTATTATATGACACAAGGTCAGTAACTCGAGCAGTAATATGCCCATATCAAAAAAGTCGAACGCATTGTCCCCACTGACAGTACTTGTTTGCATATGGAGACTTACTGTAGTACACTTTTAAAATTAGTGTAGTGTGACAGTTTAAATTACAATGCAGTATGCAATAAGGTTGCAGTTCAGTTATTTAACTTGGACTTCATAATAATTATTGTTATTTTAAGCAATTGTTGTTACTCTAACACTGAAAGAAGCAACTATATTTTGTTTTGGTCTATTCAAAGGTAATCTACAACATGATAATTCAGCTGCCAGACAAAAATACATGCATTGAAGAGCTGATGTCGAGGGTTGTTGAGCTGGCAGACAGCATATTGGATTATGTTAGTTCAAAAGGGGCTTTGAAGTTTAGCCGCTCCCTACTCAAAACAGATGGTATGATACGCTTTTTGTTTTAATTATCCTTGTTGATCTGTTTATATCATTTGAGGATTGTACTGAAAAAAGAAATGGTATTCTTCACAAAACCCTATCATTGATATTGCTAGTAATTAAATGTCATTCTTCTTTTTGTATACATTTATGTATAAGAAAGATATTAAGGGCAGGTGTGAATATGACTGCATTATCATAATCCAGTATTTCTTACTGTTTATGGCAAGATGCTTTAAAAGATTGCAGTATTAATTGTTTCCTGTTTACTTAAACAGCAAAAGTCTGCCAGCCTCAGTTCATAGTTTTGAAAGAAATAGTAAACAAGAGGGCCAAGATGGCCCTAGGTCGCTCACCTGATAAACACACCATAACAGTGTAAACATGTTTGACATAGTGATTTCATGGAAACAAATATTCTGACCAATTTTCATTAAGATTGTATCAAAAATGTGGTCTCTTAAGTGTAAACAAGCATTTTCTTCAATTTGACCTAGTGACCTAGTTTTTGAGCTAAGATGACCTACATTCGAATTTGACCTAGATTTGATCAAGGCAATCATTCTGACTAAATTTCATCAACCTCGATTGAAAAATACAGCCTCTATTGCATACAAAATGTTTTTCTTTGATATATCCTAGCGACCTAGTTTTTGACCCCAGATGACCCATATTTAAACTTTACCTTTATTTCATCAAGGCTAGTATTCTGGCCAAATTTCATGAAGATCAATTGAAAAATAAAGTCTCTATTGCTTATACAAAGGGTTTTCTTTGATTTGACCTAGTGACCTAGTTTTTGACCACAGATGACCCATATTCTAACTTGATCTAGATTTCGTCAAGGCAGTCAGTCTGACTAAATTTTATGAGAATCCAGTGTAAAATGCAGCCCCTATTGCATACACAAGGTTTTTCTTTAATTTGACCGGGTGACCTAGTTTTTTTAACACAGATGACCCATATTCAAACTCCACCTAGATTTCATATAGACGAACATTCTGATTAAATTTCATGAAGATCCAGTGTAAAATGCAGCCCCTATTGCATACACAAGGTTTTTATTTGATTTGACCTAGTGACCTAGTTTTTGATCCCGATGACCCATATTCAAACTTAACCTAGATTTTATCAAGGCAATCATTCTGACCAAAATTCATGAAGATCAATTGAAAAATACAGCCTCTATCGCATACACAAGGTTTTTCTTTGATTTGACCTAGTGACCTAGTTTTTGATCCCCGATGACCCATTTTCGAAATTGGCCTAGATTTTATCAACGTTATTATTCTGCCAAAATTCATGAAGATCAGTTGAAAAATTCAGCCTCTATCGCATACAAAAGGTTTTTCTTTGATTTGACCTAGTGACCTACTTTTTAACCCCAGATAAACCATTTTCAAACTCGGCCTAGATTTCATCAAGGTAATCATTCTGACCAAAATTCATGAAGATAAAATTAACAAGAGGACCATGATGGTCATGAATCGCTCACCTCTTCCCACATGACCCAGTTTTGAGTATGACATCGTTTTTTCTATTATTTGACATAGTGACCTAGTTTTTGAGCTCATGTGACCCAGTTTTGAACTTGACCTAGATATTATCAAGATAAAAATTCTGACCAATTTTCATGAAGATCCATTGAAAAATATGGTCTCTAGGGAGGTCACAAGGTTTTTCTATTATTTGACCTATTGACCTAGTTTTCGAAGGTATGTGACCCTGTTTTGAACTTTACCTAGATATCATCAAGGTGAACATTCTCACTAATTTTCATGAAGATCTCATGAAAAATATGGCCTCTAGAGAGGTCACAAGGTTTTTCTATTTTTATACCTACTGGCTTAGTTTTTGACCGCACATGACCCAGTTTCGAAACTGACCTAGATATCATCAAGGTGAACATTCAGATCAATTTTCAAGAAGATCCATTGAAAAATATGGCCTCTAGAGAGGTCAAAAGATTTTAATAATTTTAGACCTACTGACCTAGTTTTTGACCGCAGTTGACCCAGTTTCAAACTGGACCTAGATATCATCAAGATGAACATTCAGACCAACTTTCATACAGATCCCATAAAAAGTATGGCCTCTAGAGAGGTCGCAAGGTTTTTTTATTATTTCACCTACTGACTTAGTTTTTTATGGAACCTGACCCAGTTTCGAACTTGACCTAGATATCATCAAGGTGAACATTCTGACCAATTTTCATGAAGATCCATTCAAGGGTATGGCCTCTAGAGAGATCACAAGGTTTTTCTATTTCAAGACCTACTGACCTAGTTTTTGATCGCAGTTGACCCAGTTTCAAACCTGACCTATATATCATCAAGATAAACATTCAGACCAACTTTCATACAGATCCCATGAAAAATATGGCCTCTAGAGAGGTCACAAGGTTTTTGCATTATTTGACCTACTGACCTACTGACCTACTTTTTGATAACACGTGACCCACTTTCGAACTTGACCTAGATATCATCAAGATGAACATTCTGACCAATTTTTATTGAGATCAATTCGCAAGTATGGCCTCTAGAGAGGTCACAAGGTTTTTCTATTTTTAGACGTACTGACCTAGTTTTTGACCGCACATGACCCTGTTTCGAACTTGACCTAGCTATCATCAAGATGAACATTCAGACCAACTTTCATACAGATCCCATGAAAAACATAGCCTCTAGAGAGGTCACAATGTTTTCCTATTATTTGACCAACTGACCTAGTTTTTAAAGGCACATGACCCACTTTCGAACTTGACCTAGATATCATCAAGGTGAACATTCTGACCAATTTTCATGAAGATCTCATGAAATATATGGCCTCTAGAGAGGTCACAAGGTTTTTCTATTATTTGACCTACTGACCTAATTTTTGAAGGCACATGACCCAGTTTCGACCTTGACCTAGATATCATCCAGGTGAACGTTCTGACCAATTTTCATGCAGATCCCATGAAAAATATAACCTCCAGAGAGGTCACAAGGATTTTCTATTATTGACACTGTCATGCCGATCAGAGCAAAGAAATATGTCAATTATCAATAGTGTCGCAGTGGTACAGAAACTAATGACACATGATACACCTTTAGCCATGTTAGGCCCTTTAATCTGAATTGAACTAAATAAACCTCACTTTCCATTTAGCAAGATAAGATCTTGCATAAGTTATTCAATAACATGATTATATTAGTGATCTTTAGGCAGAGAAAACAAAAGACAGCTCGAAAGTGCTTTAGTCCAATTCAGCAGAGAAAATGTAGAAAACTAAAATTATTGTAATATGGAATGTAGCAATTTTATCGGAACACTGTATTCTGATTACTGTTGTACTTTTTCCAGCAACATTTCATTAACGTGATTGTAACAGCACCTAACTTGAGTGCTGCAATTCAAGTTTTACTTTTGGAAGCCTTCACAACGGAAGAGCTGACATCTTGCAGTGTGATGGGGGCTCGAAGTATGAAAGGGGAAACAAAGCCAGCCCTGGATCATAAAAAAAGAAGTTTGATAGAAGGTAATTTAACAAGAAAGAAAGCGAAAGAAATGCTCCGAGGAGTCTGCCTTAAGTTTTTTATAATGGCAATTAAAAACAATATTGGTATTGTTTATTTTCGAACCAAACAGAGAAGAGGTTTAAAAGGCGTATATTGGAGTAACACTGTCAAATTTGTTGCCGATCAGAGCAAAGAAATACGTCAATTATAAATAGTGTCGCAGTGGTACAGAAACTAATGACACATGATACACCTTTAGCCATATTAGGCCCTTTAATCTGAATTGAACTAAATAAACCTCACTTTCCATTTAGCAAGATAAGATCTTACATAAGTTATTCAATAACATGATTATATTAGTGATCTTTTTATCTTTAGGCAGAGAAAACAAAAGACAGCTCGAAAGTGCTTTAGTCCAATTCAGCAGAGAAAATGTAGGAAACTAAAATTATTGTAATATGGAATGTAGCAATTTTATCAGAACACTGTATTCTGATTATTGTTGTACTTTTTCCAGCAACATTTCATTAACCTGATTGTAACAGCACCTAAACTGAGTGTTGCATTCAAGTTTTACTTTCAAAAGCATTCAAAACGGAAGAGCTGACATCTTGCAGTGTGATGGGGGCTCGAAATATGAAAGGAGAAACAAAGCCAGCCCTGGATCATAAAAAAAGAAGTTCAATAAAAGGTAATTTAAGATTTCTGATCACATGTTTTACAGACCAGTATGAAACTGAAAATGATTGTTAAAAAAACAATTAAAACTAGAAAATGCTTTTGTAAAAAAGCGCATGTCTCCCCCAATGCAAAGTCCTATAGGCAAGAAGTCAATAGGGGTCAGGAGCGAAAGTCAAAGAGACACTGATGGTTGGCTGCTATAGGGATCATCTACTTGGCATGTCCAGTCATCCCGCCAAATTTCAACACTCTTGGCCTAGTGGTTCTCAAGTCACTGTTCAGGCTCCTGTGACCTTGACCTTTGATCAAGTGACCTCAAAATAAATAGGGGTCATCTACTCTGCATGTCCAATCATCCTATTAAGTTTCAACATTGTAGGTCAAGTGGTTCTCAAGTTATTTCCAAAAAATGATTTTACATGAACAGGCCACTGTGACCTTGACCTTTAATAGACTGACCCCAAAATCAATAGGGGTCATCTACTCTGCATGTTCAATCATCCTATGAAGTTTCAACATTCTGGGTCCAGTGGTTCTCAAGTTATTGATCGGAACTGGTTATCAATGTTCAGGCCTCTGTGACCTTGACCTTTAACGGAGTGACCCCAAAAACAATAGGGGTCATTTACTCTGCATGAACAATCATCCTATGAAGTTTCAACATTCTGGGTCGAGAGGTTCTCAAGTTATTGATTGGAAATGGTTTTCCATGTTCAGGCCCCTGTGGCCTTGACCTTTAACAGAGTGACCCTAAAATCGTTAAGGGTCATCTACTCTGCATGACCAATCATCCTATAAAGTTTCATCATTCTGGGTCAAGTGGTTCTCAAGTTACTGACCTGAAATGGTTCTCAATGTTCAGGCCCCTGTGACCTTGACCTTTCACAGAGTGATCCCAAAATCGTTAGGGGTCATCTACTCTTTATGACCAATCATCCTATTAAGTTTCAACATTGTGGGTCAAGTGGTTCTCAAGTTACTGACTGGAAATGGTTTTCAATGTTCAGGCCCCTGTGACCTTGACCTTTCATGGAGTGACCCCAAAATCGATAGGGGTCATCTACTTTGCATGTACAATCATCCTATGAAGTTTCAACATTGTGGGTCAAGTGGTTCTCCAGTTATTGATCGGAAATGGTTTTCAATGTTCAGGCCCCTGTGACCTTGACCTTTGACGGAGTGACCCCAAAATCAATAGGGGTCATCTACTCTTCATGGCCAATGATCCTATGAAGTTTCAGCACTCTAGGTCAAGTGGTTCTCTAGTTATTGATCGGAAATGGTTTTCAATGTTCAGGCCCCTGTGACCTTGACCTTTGACTGAGTGACCCCAAAATCAATAGGGGTCATCTACTCTTCATGGCCAATCATCCTATGAAGTTTCAACATTCTGGGTCAAGTGGTTCTCCAGTTATTAATTGGAAATGGTTTTCAATGTTCAGGCCCCTGTGACCTTGACCTTTGACAGAGTGACCCCAAAAACAATAGGGGTCATCTACTCTTCATGACCAATCATCCTATGAAGTTTCAACATTCTGGGTCAAGTGGTTCTTGATCGGAAATGGTTTTCAATGTTCAGGCCCCTGTGACCTTGAACTTTGACGGAGTGACCCCAAAGTCAATAGGGGTCATCTACTCTTCATGGACAATCATCCTATGAAGTTTCAACATTCTGGGTCAAGTGGTTCTCTAGTTATTGATCGGAAATGGTTTTCAATGTTCAGGCCCCTGTGACCTTGACCTTTGACGGAGTGACCCCAAAAACAATAGGGGTCGTCTACTCCAGCAGCCCTACAACCCTATGAAGTTTGAAGGTTCTAGGTCAAATGGTTCTCCAGTTATTGCTCGGAAATGAAGTGTGACGTACGGACGGACAGGGCAAAAACAATATGTCTCCTGGGGGAGACATAATTACCTAAAGAGTTATTGTAAAATCTTAATGGACTTTTACAGTTTTGCTGCTAAAATAGAGCTAAGTAATAGAAAGAGCATTGAAACTAAAGGGTAAACGATTTGTACGAGGGGGCGTAGCCCCCGAGTATAAATCGTTTACCCGTGAGTTTTAATGTTCTTTCTGTTTTGTATCATAGCCATCCATATATGGAAGTTTTAGGCGGTCCACATTGCCATATACAGTAGTTCAGTGAGTACTTAAAATCCTTGCTTTACAAATGTGTAAAGCCCAGGTAAAATAAACCAATGCTAGAGCAGAAAATCAATAAAATACACCTTGCTGTCTACTGTTCCAGACACTCTGGCATACTTTCCTATCTAACAGTGCGGTAACTAGCGTGCGGGTATTAAATATCTGCACACTTTTAGTTACCGCACCCTGTACTCAAGAGTATACGAATTATCTGCACCAAATTTGTTAAGAAAAAACACCGAGCTATGATACAATTACCTTTACATTAGACCCATTTTAAATTTCAGATTAGCATAACAACTTTTTAAAGTCATTGTTCATGTGTTTTACAGCTGCACTCCTGGAAAAATACGATTCCAACTTGACTACTTTGAGGAACCTCATGAGGGACAGGCTCAAGTTGATGAGAAAAAGGCACCTTTAAAAAGCTATGAACCTAAAAAATATAACTTACAGTGGAAAAGACATTATTTGTGTTTTGAAATTGATAAGAACATATATAATTTATGTATGGTACACTGGATTCTTAAAAAAACTGACACATATTACATTGTGTTTTTTTTTATTGTCCATATTTTTAGGTATATATCGGATACTACTGTATTTCGCATTTATAATGATCAATGTTTTAAAATAAAATGTGTTGTTTTGATTGAAATGGTTGTCAGTTTTTGTCAGATACCTATGATATGAATCACAAATAGGAATAATTAAGTTCACCATTTAATTCCAATGTTTATTCATGAAATCTCATTTCAGTCCATGCTGAAACTACAAGATATGGTCATTCCAAATAAGGGTCAGTTCTGCATCTAGGAATTGTCATGGTCCTGTTACTTTTCTAGCTTCCTGTTTGTTTGTTTGTTTTGGGTTTAGCGCCATTTTTCAACAGTATTTCAGTCATGTAACGTCGGGCAGTTAACCTAACCAGTGTTCCTGGATCCTGTTACTTTTCTAGCTTCCTGGGATATCCTGGTCCCAGCACTACTTTCAAGGAAATCCCAGGATATCCTGGCCCCAGCAATCATTCTACCATCCATTTATCTTAAAGACGTATTATTTAGAGAGGCACTGACAGTAATCATGACTAAAACTCTAAAACTGACGTACAAAAAAGCGAAAGAAATGGTCCGAGAAGTCTGCCTATAGTCTTTTATAAGCACAGTTATGCATTCAGCATAATTTAATTTATTTTTGCTGCAAAACATCGGGTCGAAAATATTTGGGTACGAAAATAGTTGAGTACGAAAGTACGATAAGCGGCTATTTTGTTTCGGTTCACGTGACCGATATTATCACGTGACACAACAAAGGCCTTTCTGTTTCCGGTTGAAATAAAACACAGACCTTGTTGCTCCACAAAAAATTTTAAATCTGAGAATCGTGAACTGAAATAAGATGCCAGGACGTGGAAAGGGGGTAAAAAGAAAGAGAACGATGGAAAGATCAGTCAGAAACCAAGGAACCCGCAAACCAGCCGAAGCAGCTGACGATATTGAGGAAATTGTGCAGCTGGGCCACGATGTTGAAGTGGACAAAGAAAGCACGAAAGGTGACCAGGCGCCGAAAGATTCGGCACCTTTTATTGATTTTGAGCATACACTGAATTTAAACAAATCACTGTTTAAAACGGCCTTTCCGCTGGGTATGAACCAAAATTACGAAAGCATGCCAGGAAATTCGAAGAACGATGACCAGGAACATGGCATCGAAATGATAAGGTGCGGTGGGGACGGGATAGCGGCACACATTCCTGATCAAATTTGTCAGAAAATATGGCAACATAAATTCATAAATCTGGCCTGTCTGTTGAAGGGAAGCATAGAATTAGCTTCAATGTATGATCAAGGGGGGATATTAACATTAAATGATCAGGGTACTTTAGAAACGAAAGTAAAACAGATCAATGATAAGGTGCATAGCATCGAGAAATGGACAGATGCATTTTTTATTTTTTGTGATATATATTTATAAAAATTTCCACAGAAATGTCACGAACTGTTGCAATACCTGTCTGTTATAAGGGAAGCAGCCAATCGTAACACAGGAAATGCATGGCGTACATATGATGAGCAATTCAGATTGCGTCAAAAATATGTTCGGTACAATACACTAGCTTTGACCGTGCAATTGAGATGGTTCAAGAGTTGTGACCTGGTGCCTTGCTATTTAAGATGGACATTAAGAATGCCTTTAGACTGCTGCCAATTCATCCAAAGGATTTTGATTAATGTTAGGTTTCAAATTTGAAAACAACTATTATTTTGATAAATGCCTTCCTTTTGGCTGCAGTATATCTTGCAGCACATTTGAAAAATTTTCTACCTTCGAGTAGAAAGCAAATTCAAAACATGTATTACATTATTTGGACGATTTTTTGGGCGGTGGCCGGGCTGGCACGAACGAATGCCAGGACTTACTTAACAAATTTATTTCATGCATGAGACAACTTAATGTTCCATTGGCAGAAGAAAAAACAGAGGGACCAATTGAAGTTCTATGTTTCCTTGGTCTTGAACTTGATTCAGTTAACAAGGTGGTACGCATACCAATGGACAAAGTCAAGGAAGCAGTTATAAAGATTGCACATATTCTGTCCAAATCAAGGGTAACACTCCGTGAGGTGCAATCAGTAATAGGTTTGTTGAATTTTGCTTGCAGGGCAGTCGTGCCAGGCCGACCATTCTGTCGTCGTTTAATTAATGCAATATGCGGCCTGTCAAAACCACATCATCACTTAAGGGTAAGTGGAGCAATGAAGGCTGACCTTCAAATGTGGTTAACATTCCTCAAAGATTTCAATGGGGTCTCAGTCTTCCATAAGCAGTTCTGGTCCAAAAATGATCAGTTACAATTATTTTCTGACAGCGCTGGGGGAGAAGGTCTGGGCTTCGGTGACTACTATGCGGGGCAATGGGCATGCGCAAAATGGCCCACCAAGTGGCACACGTCTGGCTTTACACAGGATATTACATTCCTGGAAATATTTCCAATATTTGTTTCACTTCAGATATGGGGCAAGAATTTATCTGGTACGAAGTTGTGCTTTAACTGTGACAACAAAGCTGTGGTGGATATAGTCAATTCCATGACGTCTCGCAACAAGAACGTAATGGTTGTCTTGCGCCTAATTACCCTTACATGTTTGGAACATAATATTGTTATTAAGGCACAGCATGTGCCAGGTACTGACAACAATATTTGCGATGCGCTTTCTCGTTTCCAATTTCAGAGGTTTCGCCAAGTAGCACCGAATGCAGACGTAGACCCGCAGCCAGTTCCAGACGAGATCTGGAGCATATGGGCAATGTAGCATGTAAACTTATAAATGCAAGCATATCTGCCAATACCAAATTGGCATATCAAACGGCTATACGGGTTTTCGGGAATTTTAGGGCAGCCCATAGCTTACGGTCAAATTGGCCCATACCAAAAAACCATGTAATCCTATTTGTGGCTAATTGCTTTGACAGGGGATGTGCAGCAGCCTCTATCTCCACATACCTAGCAGGGATAAGTTTCTATCACAAAATTAACAGTTGGAAAGACCCGCTAGAACATTTTATAATACGTAAAATGCTAGAAGGCTGTAAAAGATCATGGCCAGCAAGAGATCGCCGGGCACCAATTACGCATAAATTTTTTTGTAAATTAATACCAAAACTTGAGTCAGTGTGCTACTCTGCATATGAAGCAGTTTTATTTAAGGCTGCATACAATTTGGCTTATTATGGTTTACTTCGTATAAGAGAAGTTTTGGCCCTGTCTGTAAATGATATTGAATTGGAGCATGGAAATGCCGCACTGAGACTTACTATTAAGCGATCAAAGACAAACGATAAGCCAGTGACACTTAGAATCCCGAAAGAAGATACGGCTGCTGTGTGCTCGGTCAAAGCAATACATAGCTATATGATGCTACGGCAAAAACAGGGAGGGGTTTTCTTTAGGCACCGTAACAATTCCAACTTGACGCGGTCTCAGTTCTCAGCAGTACTACATAAAGCTATATGCGCCATAGGGTTATCACACTGTACATTTCAAACTCACAGCTTTCGCATAGGTAGAGCCACTGAACTTTCTGTACAGGGTTACCCTGACGAAGCCATACAGAAAATGGGTCGCTGGAGGTCTGCAGCTTATAGGTCATACATTAGAAAGAATCTAGTATAAAACTACATATTCATACTTACGATGATTTTACAGGTGTTGGATATTTGGCGACTCCATTGTTAAACGGGCAGGAGAGCGTGCCACCACCACCGGTAGATGCCATCTTGGACTTGAAGTGCACAGGTATAAGGTTGAATGGTTTGGAAAATCAGGCATGAGATGGGGTAACCTTTTAAGACACTTCCAATTGCAACAGATGTTTTACCAACCGCCAAAATTTATTGTTATTAACTTGGGTGGGAATGATATCCCATATATCGAATTGAGCGAACTTAGATTTGCCGTGAAACGTGACATCGCATATATTGCTAGTGTATTTCAACAGGCTCGTATTGTATGGGTATACATACTGCCACGGTTAGCCTGGCGGGGGGCAAACAGGGAAGATGCCGATACGCAGCTAGATAATAAACGCAAGCGGGTTAACCGAGCAGGTCGCCAGGCAGTGTGTGCTACTGGAAGAGGCTGCTTTGTTGTACCAAATATTGATCTGGCAACCCATGGATTTTTTCTCCAGGATGGCACTCATCTGTCGGTGGTGGGGGAAAACATGTTCCTTTTAACACTTACGGAAGCACTGGCTACTTTTATTGACAGTCCAAATACACTTCGTTACGATGAGAACTGAGACCTAGAATTTTGGAGGACAAAGACAAAGCAATTAAGACAAACTCTTTTAAATGCATTGTCTTTGCTGTGGTAGAAAATTCTAGGCGGCAGGACCCTGGCCCTACTTTAATAGGAAATTTGAAAGAGTCCGGTCTATTGTGACACCTAGCAGGACCAATTTTAGAATAACACACCCTTGATTACCTCCCTTGTCTATGGTATCACCTAGTTGGGTAGGTTCAGTCGTGTGGTGACAAATCACCATCTCCGAAATTCAAAATTACTGATAGCATATCAGGCGTTCGGGTTAAGCCCTAAGAGCGAAAAAAGGCTAGGTTTTTCCTGCGCTTTCTGTAATTTGTTTCATTTGGGGCGCTTGGGATGGTGAGTAATATATTAGGCACTTGCGCGCTATTTTAATTATATAGTCCCTTGGGGGCTGCTAAGATAAAAATCCGATAACAAAAATGAGGAGAAAAATATTTGTACAGGGACGCGCTGCGAATAGTTGTTAAATGGCTAGGGAACTGCCGCTTGGATTTTCCATCTTTTCTCTATGGTAGCACCTAGAGAAAAGTTTTACATCACGATCGTTTAATCCATCAATTAAGTCTTATTTGATTTTCTGTGTCATTATTCAATTTACATGTGTGATTATGTTTATCATGTTTAAATGGTTTTATATGAATATACATATATATGCATAATAACATTTTGATGCCAAATACATATCCTTTTAGTCAGTATTAAATTTATTAGTGAAAAGTAGAAGTTAGTTGTTATTGCTGTCATAAAATAATGGCAATTAAAAACAATTTATTAAAATGTAAGTAATCTCTGATTCTACCAGCTATAAATTTGCTGTACATTTATAATACTTGAAGATATTCTGGTACTGTTTGTTATTTTCGAACCAAACAGAGAAGAGGTTTAAAAGGCGTATATTGGAGTAACACTGTCAAATTTGTTGCCGATCAGAGCAAAGAAATATGTCAATTATCAATAGTGACGCAGTGGTACAGAAACTAATGACACATGATACACCTTTAGCCATATTAGGCCTTTTAATCTGAATTGAACTAAATAAACCTCACTTTCCATTTAGCAAGATAAGATCTTGCATAAGTTATTCAATAACATGATTATATTAGTGATCTTTAGGCAGAGAAAACAAAAGACAGCTCGAAAGTGCTTTAGTCCAATTCAGCAGAGAAAATGCAGAAAACTAAAATTAATTGTAGCGGAAAAAAACAACAACAAGAATTTTATAAGTATAGAAAAATCCTTATAAAAGACTGATGTCACCAAACAGGCATTGGCTACTCAGTCCTACATGTAAAGTTGTCCAAAATGTAGGGCTATGCTGTTGATGAAATCTGTTATAACTAGAAAATGCTTTTGTAAAAAAGCGCATGTCTCCCCCAATGCAAAGTCCTATAGGCACGAAGTCAATAGGGGTCAGGAGCGAAAGTCAAAGAGACACTGATGGTTGGCTGCAATAGGGATCATCTACTTAATTGGCATGTCCAGTCATCCCGCTAAATTTCAACACTAGTGGCCTAGTGGTTCTCAAGTCACTGTTCAGGCTCCTGTGACCTTGACCTTTGATCAAGTGACCTCAAAATAAATAGGGGTCATCTACTCTGCATGTCCAATCATCCTATTAAGTTTCAACATTGTAGATCAAGTGGTTCTCAAGTTATTTCCAAAAAATGATTTTACATGAACAGGCCACTGTGTCGACCTTTATTAGACTGACCCCAAAATCAATAGGGGTCATCTACTCTGCATGTTCAATCATCCTATGAAGTTTCAACATTCTGGGTCAAGTGGTTCTCAAGTTATTGAACGGAACTGGTTATCAATGTTCAGGCCCCTGTGACCTTGACCTTTAACGGAGTGACCCCAAAAACAATCAGGGTCATTTACTCTGCATGAACAATCATCCTATGAAGTTTCAACATTCTGGGTTGAGAGGTTCTCAAGTTATTGATTGGAAATGGTTTTCCATGTTCAGGCCCCTGTGGCCTTGACCTTTAACAGAGTGACCCTAAAATCGTTAGGGTTCATCTACTCTGCATGACCAATCATCCTATGAAGTTTCATCATTCTGGGTCAAGTGGTTCTCAAGTTACTGACCGGAAATGGTTTTCAATGTTCTGGCCCCTGACCTTGACCTTTTACAGAGTGACCCAAAAATCGTTAGGGGTCATCTACTCTTTATGACCAATTATCCTATTAAGTTTCAACATTCTGGGTCAAGTGGTTCTCAAGTTACTGACCGGAAATGGTTTTCAATGTTCAGGCCCCTCTGACCTTGACCTTTAATGTAGTGACCCCAAAATTGATAGGGGTCATCTACTTTGCATGTACAATCATCCTATTAAGTTTCAACATTCTGGGTCAAGTGGTTCTCAAGTTATTGATCAGAAATGGTTTTCAATGTTCAGGCCCCTGTGACCTTGACCTTTGATGGAGTGACCCCAAAAACAATAGGGGTCGTCTACTCTTTCTGACCAATCATCCTATGAAGTTTCAACATTCTGGGTCAAGTGGTTCTCTAGTTATTGATCGGAAATGGTTTTCAATGTTCAGGCCCCTGTGACCTTGACCTTTGACGGAGTGACCCCAAAAACAATAGGGGTCATCTACTCTTCATGACCAATCATCCTATGAAGTTTCAACATTCTGGGTCAAGTGGTTCTCTAGTTATTGATCGGAAATGGTTTTCAATGTTCAGGCCCCTGTGACCTTGACCTTTGATGGAGTGACCCCAAAAACAATAGAGGTCGTCTACTCCAGCAGCCCTACAACTCTATGAAGTTTGAAGGTTCTAGGTCAAATGGTTCTCCAGTTATTGCTCGGAAATGAAGTGTGACGTACGTACGGACGGACAGACGGACGGACAGGGCAAAAACAATATGTCTCCTGGGGGAGACATAATTAAATAATATGAGGATGTGACAATAATACTTTAGTCTTAGTATTATTACTAATTGTACTTGGTAAAGCTCTTGACCATTTCCTTTGTGAATTGACACTGATTTGATCTGGTGACCTAGTTTTTGACCCTACATGACCCAGTTTCTACTTCGACCTACAGCTCATCATGATAAACATTCTGTGCAAGTTTGTATTAAAACAAAGCATAAACCAGAGCTATCACTGAAGGTGATGAATGTACCCCACCTACCCATGCACTGACACGCACTGCAGTTTGACGCACACAAGACTGCTAATTATGTGGACTGTAAGTATAAAGACTGTATGTATATAGTATAGTAACAAAAAACAATGTCCCATAACTCTGCAGAATATTTATCTAAAAGAACGTAACATGCACCATGCACAAGGAGGGTTGGTACTGATTACTTGTGTGAAGTTTCATTAAATTGTGTGCAAGGGTTCGGGAGATTAGGTGCACACAAGCTCGCATATGCAGACTGTATGTATATAGTATATTAACAAAAAACAAAGTCCCATAACTGTGCAGAATTTTTTTCTGAAAGAATCTAACATGCACCATGCACAACTAGGGTTACTACTAATCACTTGTGTTAAGTTTCATTAAATTGTGTGCATGGGTTCAGGAGATTATGTGCGCACAAGATTGCATATGCAGACTAGCTTTAGCGGTCACCTCTATTAAACAGCCAACCTGTCTCAAGCAGCCAGTGTCTCATATCCCAAATTATTCATTCATTCTATAAATTACCTGCATTAAGCAGCCACCTGGTGTAAGCAGCCACTTTTTCCCACTCCCTTGGCTGGCTGCTTAAGACAGGTTTTACTGTAGTATAGTAACAAAAATCAAAGTCCTGTAACTCTGCAAATTTTTTTTCTGAAAGAACCTAACGTGCACCATGCATAACTACTGTTGTTACTGATCACTTGTGTGAAGTTTCATTAAATTGTGTCAAGGGGATGAGGAGAGTAGGTGCACACAAGATTGTGTCTATGTATATAGTGTAGTAACAAAAAACAAAGTCCCATAACTCTGCAAATTTTTTTTCTCTGAAAGAATCTAACGTGCATCATGCACAACTACTGTTGTTACTGATCACTTGTGTGAAGTTTCATTAAATTGTGTCAAGGGGATGAGGAAAGTTGGTAAGTAGACTATGTATATAGTATAGTAACAAAAAACAAAGTCCCGTAACTCTGCAATTTTTTTTTCTGAAAGAACCTAATATGCACCATGCACAACTACTGTTGTTACTGAACACCTGTGTGAAGTTTCATCAAATTGTGTCAAGGGGATAAGGAGAGTTGGTGCGCATAAGATTGTGTCTATGTATGTAGTACAGTAACAAAAAACAAAGTCCCATAACTTTTCCAAAAAAAAAAAAAATCTGAAAGAACCTAACATGCATCATGTACAACTACTGTTGTTACTGATCACTTTTGTGAAGTTTCATTAAATTGTGTCAAGGGGATGAGGAGAGTTGGTGCGCACAAGACTGTGTCTACAGACTGAGACAGACAAACAGACAGACGGATGGACGGACAGACAGACAACCTGAAACCAGTATATCCCCCCTTACAACTTTGTTGTTGGGGGGGGTACAATGAAACCTGCATTATGGCTGAAAGGGCCAACAGTGATTCATTTTGCCGTGCATCCTGCATCAAAGACACATATTTTTCACAGGGGACACGTTAATTTGAAATGTGTGCAGCTGCGGGACGCAAACAATTTCACTGACATTATGTGTACCTTTGTTTACTTCCTCTAATGGTTTAAAAAGTAGAACGGATGTCGTGGATAATTTTCATGCGACAAAACTATCTTATCACCGTTCGATTTGTAAAGTATATTCTGATTGAACAGTAGTGATTTTTTTTAACCAATCGGTGACGGTCATTTATTTTGTGCTTGGGAGTATTGTTTCCAAAGTACCCGGTTATTTCGGCCAAAATATTTCAACAATCTGATGATGCCGTTGAAAAAACAGCTGAAGTTAGATCCCAAACAGCAAAAACTTTCTGGTTTTTTGGGTCTAACTTCGAGTGAATCGTCGATTACTGAAGAAATAGCACTTCAACAGAAAATGAAGCAGCAGCTGCAAGCACGTCGGAAAATCAAGATAAGAAAAAAAGAAAATTTGTTTCTAAATGGCTCACTCTTTATTTGTGGTTACACTATGATGAAAGCTTTACCTATATTAAAGCAGGACAGACGGCTGTACAGTGTGAAAATGAAAGTAGCTCAGACTGAGAAAGAGCAGTGACTTTTTTCAGATATTATATGACTGACATATTTGACTCTAGTCATAAGTTAAGTTTGTTCACATTTAACAGAAGTTACAACCAAAACTGTTCTAATGTTGTCTTTTCTTCCCTCAATTTTTTCTTTCTTTTTGTCTGTTTTTTATCCTCATCCTGTTTAGTTCAGTTCTGGTGCAGATATATAGGATGTAAAACCCATTAAATCAATCAATCAATCAGTCAACCAATATACAATGTACAGGATGAGAAAAAGCAAACAATTCAAATTTGGGACTTACGTGAGTCCCTTTTTGACTCATTACTCACTGGCTGGATCTCATTGTTTCAAATATGTGATTCCCATGGACTCGTATCTTCAGATTTCAAAATGAATCACTGGGCCAAAAAAGAAAATTCTGCCCATTTCAGGGGCAGTAACTCTAGAACCCATGATGAAATCCAGCCAGTTTTCAAAAGGAACCCAGTTCTTAATTTGACTTAAGTTGTGTGTCAGTGTGATTAAAATTGAATGTAAAATGCCATTTTTATCCTGTTCACAAAGTAAAATTAAGTAACTGTGGAACATATGATTGGATCTGATGGATTCATCATGGAATCCAAGATCTATCGTTGTTAAAGATACTTTGCAACTTTGTATCAAATCAAACCATAAATGATGTCCCTATATGGCTGCAAAAGACAAAATAGCAAATTTTGGCCCTTTAAGAGGCATTTACTCTGGAACCCAAGATGGGATCTGGCCAGTTTTTGAAAGGAATCAAAATATTATGCCAATACAAGTTGTGTGCAAGTCTGGTTAAAATTGATTGCAAAATGTGGTCTCTATCGTGTTCAAAAGAAGTCGTGAACGGACGGACGGATGACAGACAAAATGCAATCACTAAAGCTCACACTGTCACTACATGACAGGTGAGCTAAAAAGTCTAGTTCGAACTGTGTCTTAGACATTTAGACTTGGGTCTGGCAAGGATGAAAAAAGAAATTGATGCCAAGGACATTTTAATACATTTGCATTAGAACTTTTACAACAACATGGCATGCGGTCTGTGCCATTACCGTCTTACAGGGGAGCCAGATTTAATATATTGTTCTCAAGTGCTGAAGCTATATATTTCCTCCAAACAGTAATGAAAGACTTCTTGGAAAAATTCCGTGCTTGGAACCAACTGTTGTCTGCTTTGTTTGACTTGAAAATGACAGGTTCATAATAAATCTGTTCCTACATTTTATCAGTAAATAAAATATGGGCAGGAGTTAGAATGCATAATTCAATTCAATTCAAACGGACATTACAACAGCAGGACAGTGAATGTCATCTATGGTATCACGTGTTCTGTATGTGAAAAGATAGTATACATTGGAGAGACTGGAAGTGCACTTTGTGGACTGTGTGTCAATGCAAAATGGAAAACGGGAGACATTAGTGCAAGAAATAGAATCTACCAATGGCTGTCAATGCAAAATGGAAAAGGTGAGACATTAGTGCAGGAAATACAACCTACCAATGGCTAGTGATAGCTAAAGTAATGACTGGACATGCAAAATGAAAAAAGGGAGACATTAGTGCAAGAAATAGAACCTACCAATGGCTGTCAATGCAAAATGGAAAAGGTGAGACATTAGTGCAGGAAATACAACCTATCAATGGCTAGTGACAGCTAAAGTAATGACTGGACATGCAAAATGAAAAAAGGGAGACATTAGTGCAAGAAATAGAACCTATCAATGGCTAGTGACAGCTGAAGTTATGACTGTACATAAAGGTGTTGTAGGTGCCCTTCTCAGAAAGAAGAATCCAAGACTTGTACAAGTTCATTGTGTGGCACATGGTTTGGCTCTGTGTGCAGGCCAGGCATGCAGAGATGTTACAGCTTTCAGTGACAACCATCACACGGTGAAGAATGTCTACCGATATTTCCAAAACTCTGCTGTAAGATAAACACTCTTCAATGAAATGGAAACTGTTTTGAATGGTTTCTGCTGGCTATCACTTAAAAGTGCTGTCAAAGCCATCTACCATGTATATCCGGCCTTGTTGGCAGCACTTGAAAATGAAGCTGCAAATGGAAGTAGTGAAGCTAAAGGACTATTGAAATGTGTCAAAGTGTAGCATTGCTACTTTAGATACTATTGAATGCTACAAGGTAAGGAACGGAAACACCCTGGATGGTGATGAAATCAGTAAAACTCACTACAAAGGCGTAAAGCTCGCTGATACTCCTCAGGTCTGCATTGGCTTTAATGGATGAACAGTATGCCAAGAATCAACAGATAGCATCAACAAAAATGTCTTGGATAAGGATGTCACATTATATGAATAGAAAACTACAGAGAATTAAGTAAAAAAAAAAAAAAAGAAGACTAAATACATTCAAGAGAAGTCTTTAAATATACATGTTTCATATACACTGTCTAACAATGGATCCATCAATGAATCAGTTGACTGTTTGATAGAATGAAGCTGAAAAGGTACACAAAACTAATACACAGCATGATTACTTAGTAAGAGGAAACAAAACAAGCTTATAAAAAAATGAAGGATTTTTTGAGAATTTCAACATTCTTTTTCAATTTCAAGGACAAATATTAAATTCAAGGAATACATTAAAAAATGTTTTATCATAAATTAATGTGAACCCTGGTAAGACTGTGAGGTAACATAAACAAGAATGATGAAAAACTTTCTGAAAAATTCATAGATATTGTTTTTTTTTTCAAATTCAAGAACATGACTGTATCATATTCAACGAATATTTCAAGGTCAATGAATGTTTTATGATAAATATGAAATGTGAACCCTCATTAGACTTTGGGGCAACACAAGTAAGAATAATGAAGAAATTCCTTAAACTTTTAAGAATAGATTTTCTTTTTCAAACTCAAGGCCACATATCAAAATCAAGAAGAAATATGAAATTCAAGGAAGGATATTGAAGTAAACCCCTTTTTTATGAAACTTAATGCTGGTAGTTAACTCTGATCAGATTGCCAGTCCATATAAGCAAGAATAATGCAGAATTTATTATTTAGTAAACAAAACATGAATAGTATTCAACACAATATATATGACACCCTTGACGAAACTGCAGTGATACAATGCTCACTTGATCATCAATGGATCGAGCATCTGGGCTTGCTCAAACAATCCATGTGGTCCCAGGTTTGTTCCTCTGGATAACCCGAATGTCTTGGTAACTGGAGTATGCTGCTCATCCCCTCACGACATTGCACAACCAGTGTTTTACAGTATTTTCATATATAATATTGTCTAAACTTTAGCCTGCTGGCGGCAAGTGATTTTGCCTTTGAGGCCTGTACATCCGTCAGTATATTTTCTGAGAACACCCCTTTGAATAAGAAGTGGTGCTGCCCAAATTGAATAATGGACCAGTCCATTTTACAAACTTAGCTGGGTAAAGGTTAAACACAACAAAAAATAAGTAAACTGTTAATCAACTGATAATAAAATGTTAAGAATAAACACATGCACAGTTAAACTTTTATCTCTTATTTTTCCTTGAATAAAGAACCAGATATACCGGTAAAGTAGATTTTCTCCAAACCTTGTCACTGGCTCTATTTACTGAGCTAAATGGGCAAGTGTTTTACCCCAGAAAATACTAACTACATACAGGTATCTCCTTGTACATGTACTCATTCTTCTTAGAAAATAGAGATGAAAGCTTAACCAATCATTCAACAGATATCACAGAAAGTTTATATGAACCATTCTTGATGAAGATCAGGCTCAACAACAACGGGTTGAAAATCCTGCTGGTGCTGCTACAGCCTTCTTATACATCAATATACACTTTTTCTTTTAAAAAGAAAAGTTTGCCTTATTTGTATGCCAACAAAATTCAGCTTATGAGATGATTTTGAAATAGGTGAAGTTATATTTCAAATAGATGGACTTTATAAAACTCTGAGCAGACAAGTAAAACTCACCAGGTCAGATATAAATATATGAGCAGGGTTGTTTTTATCTCATGTTGTTGTTTTTTTGGACACTGATAAACCTCAACTTCCTCAAAGAATGGCTCATATGCATTTTTAACAGTAGGTAAATACTAAATTATCAACTCTTAAAGCTCTAACTAAGAACTCCTTTCTCAACACAATGGAACAAGTTTCTAATTCTTTAAATCTTCTGGCTCTTTGTTCCAGTACAACAATTTGATGTACGATGATATGATGTTTTTTTTTTTGTTTTTAGTTTTTTACAAAATGAAATATTTGAAAATAAAATGGAGGTAAGCAACTTTTTAAAATCATAAAATCCTTTATAAAATACCCACAAAAATAATGCTAACAGAATTTATGCTTTACATCTGTTCAAAATCCTTTCTTCTTGATAATTGCAAACAGTGATACTTTCACTTCCAGAAATTATATCCAAATTTCGTTATCAGTGTTTTCCTCGAAAACATGCTCAACATTCAATACAGAATACCTTACTCCAAAGAATTTTCTGTCAGACCTCTGTACTCTTATGAAGACAATTCTCTGACATCTCCTGTTTCAATACACATTCAAATCTCTTTTCAGTTTTTTCTCACATTTTCCACAGAAATGCAATGTCTATCACAAAGACGATCAAATCAGTACCACTGGAGATGTGCACTAGTTGATCCATCCTGCCACACGGGACTGTCTGATTGTATCTCTGCTCGGCACATTGGACATGTTTTCTCTCGATCAAACCATACAGACACACAGTTCTCGCAAAATATATGCTGAAATACAATATTGTTCATAATTACAAATTTAATTATAAAGAAACAAGAGATCACAGAGTGATCTTGGCGCCCACCAATGTGCCATTTTTGTGTGTTCCAAATTTCAAGACTTACTGATTAGCTCAAGGTCAAATTTCATTTCCGTACACAACACTGTGCATGTGGTCTAAATTCCAAAGCTGTAGCTTGAGAAATGTGAAAGTAGGTCACTAGATCAATTTCAAGGACAAAGTGGTTTGTACACAAAACTATGCATGTGCATCAAGTTTGAAGACTGTAGTTTGAGAAATTGGAAAGTAGGTCACTAGGTCAACCTTAAGATCAAAGTTTATTTCGGTACACAAAACTATGCAAGTGGTCCAAATTTGAAGGCTGTAGCTTGAGAAATGTGAAAGAAGGTCACTAGGTCAAAATCAAGGTCAAATTTCACTTCAGAACACCAATCTACGCATGTGGTACAAATTTGAAGCCTGTACCTTCAAAAAAGTGAAAGTAGGTCACTAGGTCAATGTCAAGGTCAAAGTTTGTTTCGGTACACAATCCTATTCATGTGGTCTAAATTTGAAGCCTGTAGCTACAGATATGTGAAAGTAGGTCACTAGGTCAATCTTAAGGTCAAAGTTCATTTCGGTACACAAAACTATGCAAGTGGTCCAAATTTGACACCTGTACCTTCAAAAATGTGAAAGTAGGTCACTAGGTCAAAATGAAGGTCAAATACAAAACTATGCATATGGTCCAAATTTGAAGCCTGTACCTTCAAAAATGATAAAGTAGGTCACCAGGTCAATGTAAAGGTGAAAGTTTGTTTCGGTACATAAAACCATGCATGTGGTCCAAATTTAAAGGCTGCAGCTTGAGAAATGTGAAAGTAGGTCACTGGGTCAAAATCAAGGTCAAATTTCATTTTGGAACAAGAAATTATGCATGTGGTCCAAATTTGAAGCCTGTACCTTCAAAAATGTGAAAGTAGGTCACTAGGTCAATGTCAAGGTCAAAGTTTATTTCAGTGCACAAAACTATGCATGTGGTCCAAATTTGAAGGCTGTAGCTACAGAAATGTGAAAGTAGGTCACTAGGTCAAAATCAAGGTCAACTCATGTCAAGGTTCATCTTGCCACTCAAAACCATACATGTGGTCCAAATCTGAATGCTGTAGGTTATTGACAAGAAGTTTTTAAAAACTTTTCCCTATATAAGTCTATATGAACCATGTGACCACCAGGGCGGGGCCATATTTGACCCTAGGGGGATAATTTTAACAAACTTGGTAGAGAACCACTAGACGATGCTACATTACAAATATCAAAGCCCTAGGCTTTGTGGTTTGGACAAGAAGATTTTCAAAGTTTTTCCCTATATAAGTCTATGTAAACCATGTGACCCCCGGGGCAGGGCCATATTTGACCCTAGGGGGATAATTTGAACAATCTTAGTAGAATACCACAAGATGATGTCACATACAAAATATCAAAGCCTTAGGCCCTGTGGTTTTGGACAAGAGGTTTTTCAAAGTTTTTCCCTATATAAGTCTATATAAACCATGTGACCCCCGGGCGGGGCCATATTAGACCCCAGGGAAATAATTTGAATCATCTTGGTAGAGGACCACTAGATGATGCTTCATACCAAATATCAAAGCCCTAGGCTCTGTGGTTTTGGGCAAGAAGATTTTCAAAGTTTTCCCCTATATAAATCTATGTAAATTATAGAAATAAACAAAGGGCCATAACTTACTAAAAAATTGTTGCACCAGTGTGATTTTCAGAGGGACACAACTAGGGTACCAATACATCATTCTGACAAAGTTTGGTAAAAATCCCCCTAGTAGTTTCTGAGGAGATGCGATAACGAGAAATTGTTAACGGAAGGACGGACGGACGGAATGAGGGACGGACGGACGGACGGAAGGACGTCGGACCACGGACGCAGAGTGATTTGAATAGCCCACCATCTGATGATGGTGGGCTAATAAAACACAGTGACAGGTCCTTTTTGTTGAACAAACTTTCTTACCTTATCCCAGTATGACCAAAAATACTTCACTTTTGTTGTCGTTTGTTGGTTTTGTTTTGTTATACTGACACAGCTCAGATCATCTGGTGAGTTTTAAAGAAGACTCACAAGTGCTCTTCTTCTTCAGCACCCAGCTGGATGGCTTCTTCAAATGACAATCCCAGCTGAGCACAAACCCATAGAAGTAAGGGGCAGGTAATTTGAAGTCAGCGACCTTAATAACTCAAGTCATAGAGATGGGAAGATGTGTGATCTACACTTTTATCTTTACCAGACAACACATGTAGATTTTCGAAATTATTCCGACATACTGGACAACCCTCTCCACAAGAAATTTTGGTAAACTATCCAGCAACAAACTGTACACCTAATTTTTACAAGGTACTGTAAAAGCAGAAATTTTTGCAAGGGTTTAAATTTCGCTATATTTGCGAGGCCCTTAATATAGCGAAAATTAATTCTCATGTGAATATTCACCATTAGTATAATTCAAATTCAAGTAGCATACAATTTTTACAATTTTGTGATATTAAACCTCAACAAGAGATCACAGAGTGATCTTGGCGCCCACCAATGTGCCATTTCTGAGTGTTCCAAATTTCAAGACTTACTGACTACCTCAAGGTCAAATTTCATTTCCGTACAAACACTGTGCATGTGGTCCAAATTCGAAAGCTGTAGCTTGAGAAATGTGAAAGTAGGTCACTAGGTCAATGTGAAGGTCAAAGTTTGTTTCGGTACACAATCCTCTGCATGTGGTCTAAATTTGAAGCCTGTAGCTACAGAAATGTGAAAGTAGGTCACTAGGTCAATCTTAAGGTCAAAGTTCATTTCGGTACACAAAACTATGCAAGTGGTCCAAATTTGAAGGCTGTAGCTTGAGAAATGTAAAAGTAGGTCACTAGGTCAAAATCTATTTCGGAATACAAAACTATGCATGTGGTCCAAAATTGAAGCCTGTACCTTAAAAATGTGAAAGTAGGTCACTAGGTCAATGTAAAGGTCAAAGTTCATTTCGGTACACAAAACTATGCATGTGGTCCAAATTTGAAGGCTGCAGCTTGAGAAATGTGCAAGTAGGTAACTAGGTCAAAATCAATGTCAAATTTCATTTTGAAACACAGAACTACGCATATGGTCCAAATTTGACACCTGTACCTTCAAAAATGTGAAAGTAGGTCACTAGGTAAAAATCAAGGTCAAAGGTTTTCCAGTGCACAAAACTATGCATGTGGTCCAAATTTGAAGGCTGTAGCTACAGAAATGTGAAAGTAGGTCACTAGGTCAAAATCAAGGTCAACTCATGTCAAGGTTCATCTTGCCACTCAAAAATATACATGTGGTCCAAATTTGAAGGCTGTAGCTACAGAAATGTGAAAGTAGGTCACTAGGTCAAAATCAAGGTCAACTCATGTCAAGGTTCATCTTGCCACTCAAAAATATACAGGTGGTCCAAATTTGAATGTTGTAGTTATTGACAAGAACATTTTAAAAGCTTTTCCCTATATAAGTCTATATGAACCATGTGACCCCCGGGGCGGGGCCATTTTTGACCCCAGGGCGATAATTTGAACAAACTTGGTAGAGAACCACTAGATGATACTACATTACAAGTATCAAAGCCTTAGGCTTTGTGGTTTGGACAAGAAGATTTTCAAAGTTTTTCCTTATGTAAATCTATGTAAACCATATGACCCCCAGGGCGGGGCCATATTTGACCCTAGGGGTATAATATGAACAATCTTAGTTGAAGACCACTAGATGATGTCACATACAAAATATCAAAGCCCTAGGCCCTGTGGTTTTGGACAAGGGATTATTCAAAGTTTTTCCCTATATAAGTCATTATAAACTATGTGACCCCCAGGGCGGGGCCATATTTGACCCCAGAGAAATAATTTGAATCATCTTGGTAGAGGACCACTAGATGATGCTTCAAACCAAATATGAAAGCCCTAGGCTCTGTGGTTTTGGATAAGAAGGTTTTCAAAGTTTTTCCCTATATAAATCTATGTAAAATATAGAAATAAACAAAGGGCCATAACTCACTCATAAATTGTTGAACCAGTCTGATTTTCAGGGGGACACAACTAGGGTACCAATACATCATTCTGACAAAGTTTGGTCAAAATCCCCCCAGTAGTTTCTGAGGAGATGCGATAACGAGAAATTGTTAACGGACGGACGGAATGACGGACGGACGGACCACGGACGCAGAGTGATTTTAATAGCCCACCATCTGATGATGGTGGGCTAAAAACATAGTCAAAATTTCAAATTCGGTAAATTTCGACCCAGTGAAAATATGTGCTTTTATAGTACTCCCTCATATTGTACTTACTTTACAAGACAGCATAACAGGATCCTGGTAATCATCCTGACATATTGGACAATTCTCCCCACGAGATTTAATCTCCTCAGCAGTAGGCTGTACACCAAATTTCTACAACAAACATAACAGCAACATTTAAAACAAAGTGAAAAATGAATGTTTTCCCTCTTAAATCTTCATATAATCAATTAACCTTTACCCTGCTAAATTTCTAAAATGGACTCGTCTATCATTCAATTTGGGCAGTGCCATTTATTTTTCAAAGGGGTTTTCAATGAAAGATTACTGACTGAATAGCGAACAGTGCAGACCATGATTAGCCTGCACAGATGTGATGCAGGATGATCTTGGTCTGCACTGGTCACAAAGGCAGAATCACTTGCCACTAGCAGGTTAAAGGTTAAAAGTACACTAAAAGACTGGTCATTATTCAGAACTTTGTGACAGGTGACATCGTTGACAAATATAGGTAGTTAGTATCCCCAGATGCTGCTTTGATACACTTTCAAATGTCACAATCATAACCTTTGACCTTGAAGTGTGACCTTGACCTAGGACCTTGTTGTACACTTTGCACATCATCTTCTTGTGGAAAATCATAATGATTATTTTCCTTCAGTTGGCCATGAAGGTTTTTATTACTTGTCATAAAAAATCATCTCCTGCACTGGTGAAGAGAGAGCTAACAGCTCTGCTGTGTGCCAACGACTGTCTGGGAGTGCTTGATATAAGGCAATGTGCAAGAAATGTCAAATATTTCCATATTTTAGTAAAAATTGGACACAAAATTTTGTTATCGTTCAATTTTAATAAAACTTTACAAACAACATGAAGTAAATTCCTTTAGCTCTGACAATCACAATAAGATGACACTAAAATCAACAGCTACATTAAGAGGATACTGATGCTGGCGGCTGTCTGTTTATCAGGTCCCAGAAAAGTCAAGGATTACTACTCACTCTCAAGAGTGTACCAAGTTTCAAAGCTATAACTCACAGATTTCAAATTTAAGTGGACCTAAACAATAATTTTATCAAAGAAATTCCATTATCTTCAAGTTCAAATGGGTCACAATTCAGAAAAAATGCAAGTGGGAGTTATGGTTCTTGATCAACATACTTATCTAACGATGATGAACAAGTCTGCAAAGTTTAAAAGCTATTGCTTTCATAGTATTCAACCAAAGTCAACAGCAGAGTATTGCTGGCAAAATTTATCAATCAAATGTACATTTTAAACAAGAAATTTTAATTTTTTAAGTACAAAAAGTGACATAAATACTACAATATACAAGCATGAATTATGGTTCTAAGCCATTCAATCAAATCATGTATCTAATGATGATAATTGAGTGTGCAAAGCTTCAAAGCTATACCTCTTACGGTTTTGAAGCAAAAGTGGACGTACAAAAAAATCGTAACCAAAGCTGTTGGGGATGTCAAAGCCAACAATCATGTGGCTACAATGCCACAAGATTTTGTTTTAAAAAAATCAGACAAACTAAATTGTACTTACTGTATCAACCAGAAGCATTTTGAATGCCTTGCTTATTTTAAAATATTCTAGGAATAAAGCCCATCCCTGAAACACAGAAAAAAACAAAATCAAACCAGTCAGAACTGGAAAAGGTAATGTTTAAATATTTCTCCTTTTCACTTCATATACCAATCAATATTTCAAAGCTTTTCAGTTTTTAAATCATTTTATTATAAAAGCTTCTTTTACTGCTGACTTGTGAAGCAAAAGATGATACAATTTATAGACTAAACTTACACAATATTCTTTTATCACAGATGTTAGAAATTACAAAGCCTATGAAAGGTCCAGACATAGGAATGTATTATTATTACATATATTGATCAAATGCTTATAAACAACACAAGTCAGTGGTTCCGTAATTAGCAGGTTGAACAACAATGCAAGACATTTAGTTCACCATAGTCACTGTGGCCGGAACCTCTACCAGCTTTCTGTGCAGGTGAGTTCTTCAAGATGGTGCCGTTTCCAGCAGTATCTACCTAGACTGGAAGATGGAGTGGTAAATATGGCACCTATGCTATTAAAGCAAAAATAAATTGTTCCACCTTTTCTATGTGGGGACTTTGATCACTACCTGTGTTAAAACTTATATCTTCACCTTTTTCAGCTGTTCTTACATCTGCTCATTTAACCTCAATACAAAATACTTCTCTGTGAATCAATAACCATATATATTTTTTTTTGTCCAGTTTTAAGCCAAATGATACAATTTAAGTTGTGTAGTGACTTTCCAGCTTTTGATAGTTAGGATAGATTACAGGACCAAAGTGCCCTTCAGGGAATTATTTCAGAAACAGGCAGGCACCACGGTAGAGCCACCAACCTTCCGTAAGCCAGATGGATACCTTCCTCACATTAAAGAAATCTACTCTCTAGCAGGTCTTGGACAAACTGCAAACTGACAAGAGATTCAAATTCAGCAATATAATGGTATAAATTGTACTTACTTTTAAAATTAAATATATCACAGCTAAAATTGCAGAAAATATAAGTTTTCCCGACTTTGGTTGATCATACAAGAAGTGGACCCAAGGTGATATAGGTAATGTCATCCTAATGGTCTGTATGACAATCTCTATAAACATATACAATCTACCCTAAAACAGAAAAGATAACAAATTAATGTATAACTATATATGAGCCATGCCATGGGAAAACCAACATAGTGGGTATGCGACCAGCATGGATCTAGACCAGCCTGCGCATCTGCGCAGTCTGGTCAGGATCCATGCTGTTCGCTAACAGTTTCTCCAATTCCAATAGGCTTTAAAAGCGAACAGCATGGATCCTGACCAGACTGCACGGATGCACAGGCTGGTCTGAATCCATGCTGGTCGCATACCCACTATGTTGGTTTTCTCATGGCGTGGCTCATATATTTTAGAAATAGTACTTTACTTAGTTGCAGCATTTATAACAACCCTAGCTTAATCCCACTTTCTTTTAACTTGATACATCTTCCTTAAATTCAGTTTGTTTATTAGCAGGCCTTGTTTTAAACAGTATTTCAATATGCATTATGCAAAAGTGCAGATTATACATGGGTCTCTACAGTACTTTAGTTACATAACTGATGTATGCCTAGATTTCTGACAAAGTTGTGCTACCTCCTTTCCACTAAAAATATGACAAATTATTAACATTATGATCATGATAAAAGAATCTATAAAGCTACAGTTATGGGTCTTCTACTCACTTCAGTCTATCAACAATTCATTAATTTCAATTCAGCAGTAACTGTTGCAAAGTGATTTTTCGAAAAGCAAATGTGAGAAATAATGTACAAAAGTCCAGACAAACTGAAAACTATTAAAGTTACAGTTCCAGCACTCTGTCTTACAAGTTTTTCCTACTAGTCTGCAATCTATTATTATCATGATAACTTTCTTTAAATTCTTTCAATGATTTTGAAGTCCAGACAAAAATTTGAAATCTAAAATATAAATAATTCAAGAGTTATGGTTCTTGCATTCTGCTCTTCCTCTCACTGAAATCTATCATTAAAAGAAGTCTCATCTCTTTGGCATTACATGATGTCACTTTCGATTTGAATAAAGGTATAAATAATTCTCTGTGTACCTTTTTCTTCTGGCGAAGGAATAAAGATGGTGTTATGGCAACAAGGCATTTAATTATAACAGCTGCATATCTAACCACATGATCTGTTATCATGGTAACCCAAAATAAATCAAACAAATCTCCCTGCCAGTTGCTAGGTAACCGCCAAGAAAACCTGAAATTGATGATCAGTATTTAAAAATTACTATTCAAAACAGCAGCTACTGTCTAATTCATCAATTTTGTTATGGGAGTTATTTTCTGCTTTTTAAAAACAAGAGGGCCATGAAGGCCCTGTATCGCTCACTTGACCTATTGACCTAAAGATCATCAAGACAGTTTCATTAAGATATGGTCATAAATGTGGCCTCTAAAGTGTTAACTAACTTTTCCTTTGATTTGACCTGGTGACCTAGTTTTTGACCCCATATGACCAAGATTTGAACTTGAACTAAAGATCATCAAGATTAACATTCTGACTGTTTCATGAAGATACAGTCATAAATGTGGACTCTAGAGTGTTAACAAGCTTTTCCTTTGATTTGACCCGGTGACCTAGTTTTTGACCCCACATGACCCAGATTCAAACTTGACCTATAGATCATCAAGATTAACATTCTGACTAAGTTTCATAAAGATATAGTCATAAATGTGGCTTCTAGAGTGTTAACAAGCTTTTCCTTTGATTTGACCTGGTGACCTAGTTTTTGACCCCACCTGACCCAGATTTAAACACGATCTATAGATCATCAAGATTAACATTATGACCAAGTTTCATTAAGATATGGTCATAAATGTGGCCTCTAGAGTGTTAACTAGCTTTTTCTTTGATTTGACCTGGTGATCTAGTTTTTGACCCCACATGACCAAGATTCAAACTGGATTTTGGGATCATCATGAGTAACATTCTGACCAAGTTTCATGAAGATGTAAATGTGGACTGTACAGTGTTAACAAGCATTTCCTTCGATTTGACCTGGTGACCTAGTTTTTGACCCCAGATGACCCAATATCGAACTCATCCAAGATTTAATTGAGGGTAACATTCTGACCAAGTTTCATTAAGATTTGGCCAAAATTGTGACATCTAGAGTGTTAACAAGCTTTTCCTTTGATTTGACATGGTGACCTAGTTTTTGACCCCAGATGACCCAATATCGAACTCGTCCAAGATTTTTATGAGGGTAACATTCTGACCAAGTTTCATTAAGATTAGGCCAAAACTGTGACCTCTAGAGTGTTAACAGTCAAATTGTTGATGACGGACGGACGACGACAGACACAGGGTGATCACAAAAGCACACCATGAGCACTATGTGCTCAGGTGAGCTAAAAAATATAAACAAGAGCTGTCGGATGACAGTGCGCTCGACTATTCGAAGAATTGATTGAAGAATGGGGTCAAAATATTTCCATAGATTTTCAGACAAAAGAAAAAAATGGATTCAGCAAAAAATGTTCCTGTATTTGTGGAATTCGATTAGTCTTGCACTAAATGGCAATGTGTGACCATGATGGCAAATATGTTATTAAGTTATATGTTAGGCAAAATATGGACTTGTATGAAAAATTTAACTAATTTCCAAGTCCAAAAAGGGTCATAATTCAGTCAAAATAGTTGACAGAGTTATGTACACTTGCCTACAGATGGAAATCATGTTGATATACTAGTGTTTAAAGTTTCAAAGCCACAGTTCAAATAGTTTTGACAAAAATTTCGAAGTCGAAAAAAAGGGCCATAATTCAGCCAAAATAGTTGTCAGAGTTATGTACTCTTGCCTACAGATGGAAATCATAATGATAAACAAATGTTTAAAGTTTAAAAGCCATATGTCAAAATAATTTTATAGTCTTGACAAAACATGGACATATACCAAAACAGAACCAATTTCCAAGTTCAAAAAGGGCCATAATTCAGCCAAAAAAGACGACAGAGTTATGTACTCTTGCCTATTGATAGAGACTATAATACTGAACAAGATATAAAAGTTCCAAAGCCATTTGTCAAACACTTTACACAAAATATAAACTGGTACGAAAAACTTAACCAAGATTTCTAAGTCAGAAGGAGCCATAATTCAGCCAAAATTCTTGATGGTGTTATGTACTCTTGCCTACAACTGGACCTGGTGATGGTAAACAAGTGTTGAAAGTTTCAAAGCTTTATCTCAAAAGACTTTGTCAAAATGTAGACTGGTACGTAAAACTTAACCAAGAATTCTAAGTCAAAAAGGGGCAATAATTCAACCGAAATGCTTGATGGAGTTATGTACTCTTGCCTACAATTGGACATGGTGATGGTAAACAAGTGTTGAAAGTTTCAAAGCTTTATCTCAAAAGACTTTGTCAAAATATGAACTGGTACGAAAAACTTAACCAAGATTTCTAAGTCAAAAGGGGCCATAATTCAGTCAAAATGCTTGACAGAGTTATGTACTCTTGCCTATAACTGGACATGGTGATGGTAAACAAGTGTTGAAAGTTTCAAAGCTTTATCTCAAAAGACTTTGTCAAAATGTGGACTGGTACGAAAAACTTAACCAGGGTGTGACGCCGACGCCGATGCCGTGGTGAGCAGGATAGCTCTACTTATTCTTCGAATAGTCGAGCTAAAAATTATAGTCAAATAAACAAGTAAAAATTATAAGCTCTTCCATATTGTAATACTGATACTTTGGATTTGCCTGCTGCTCCATTTGCAAATACAAGCAAAAAATAAAATCATCAATGACATTACCCTATCGACTGTATCAAAACCTACCTAGACTTTTTTAATCTGTACTTATCACAATATTTACATAAATTGTATACAAAAATATATCAATTTTGTTCTTCGATTCAGAAGAAAATCTAAACATTAAAGGTAAACCTTACACTTTCCAAAGTTGTTGATCATCGAAGAACCAATAAATACCAAATATCTGTGCCGACAGGAACACTATCAACCAGACACAGGATATCAGCACTTTACCATGACCATGACTGTCCTAGAGAGAAAAAAACATGATTGTTTATACAACACATTCATATCCCTCAAAATTGGGGAAAATATTATTTGGTAAAAGTGGCCTTCCATACAAACTTATTGGAATGCACATTTTTTAAAAAGCCTGTTGTATTTCATTAGAAACATGAACTATCTATGTCTTTTACTAATAAGAACTTAACCAAAAATAAAACAATGGCTAAAATCCACAGCACTGTGGGGTATGTTAATTTAACTGCTTGGCAAAAAGAGAGCCAGTGACTGAATTATCAAAAACGATTAACTTTAGTTAATATGCTAGAGATTAACTAAACAATATTTTTAAAAAGGCATATACACATATATTCTTAAACTAGCATGATGGTACATATTTTACTTACCCTTAGTGATGTAACATGAACAATCTCAATCATTCGCAAATTGGCGTAGTAAAACACCAGTGATAGGCCTATAAACACAAGAATACCTGAAAGCAAAAAACAACAGTTTTTAGATGAATAAATAGCCATATAAAATGTGTTTTCTCCCCCATAAAACATGCTTCTCTGTACAGGTAGCCTGGTGGTGCAGTGATAACACCTCTTATTGTCAATCCAGTGTTTAAATCCAGGTCTGGGTATTGCAAATTTCTGAGATGTTTTAAGGTGTCTTCCATCCAAAGGGCAGTGTCTGACCATACTTATTGGACAAAGTTACCCACAGGTCAAGCCTGTCTTCATAAACTTACCTGCACTGACTTCAAGTTCTGCAACCACTTGTACTTATACAAGTCACAATTTAAGTTATTTAACTTTACTTTATACTTAATGGTTAAGGTTAAACCTGTATCCATCCAACATTGCAGAAGTTTACATTCAGCTACAGTCATCGGCTTCAACTCGCAGAGAACCTATGACTGAACTTTACTTAGCAGTTTGACTTGTACATAAATCCGTCTCTCAAATAAATATCTGCACATGTCAGAAAGCTGCTACTCTGACCTAATCACCTCTTAGAATAAATGACTGTTTGTGAGTAATAAGCAGGAAGATAGCATGTTTCAAATACAGTTAAACTTTTATTAAGCAGTCAGCCAAAGGAGCAAAAACATCTGGCTGCTTAAGATAAATTGAAAACTAACTGTACCAACCAGTGCCACTGTATGCAACTACTAATGAAAGCTGGCAGTTGTGGAGCATAATGTAAGCCATGTTTGAAATTTGTTGAGGTTTAGTGAACAATGTTAAAGGAATATAGAAATTTGTAAACAGACTGTTTATATGACAATTCTAAGGTATAACAAAGCATTTACCTAATATATGATCAACCATCAACCGTAGGAAAAGAATGACAACAAAAGCTGCTGAGCCAAGTATCACTTTCCAATCTATTGGCTGTGGTTGTCTCCCTTGTCTGTGTGTGTGTCCATGAGCATGTGCATGTTGGTTATCATCTGCAGGAAATCCAATATATACATGCGATGAAAATAAATGAATGAACAGAAGTAAAGCTGAAATCAAACAACTTGACAATAACAGTAGCAATGCGGCTGTAAAAATCCCATCACATTTACTTGGATTCAGTATTGTTATACTTTCTGATCCTTTGGAATTCGATCTTACAGTCAGTCCATTCAATATCTTTGAAATAGAATTAAGCCAGTGCTAGGGGGCATGAGGGGAATTGCACATTCTATTACCTTTCATGAACACAGTCAAACTGAGTCTGCTATTAGTCTGCTTAGTTACATTTTATGTCTCCAAAAGTCTATTATATATCTTTTGTGCAACAGCTTATCAACAGAACGCTACAGGAAACATTTCATGTACTTGAGGATCAAATTCAAGACCTCTTAAATCTTGACTTTTGCACTAATTACTGAGTTTATCAAAGAGGTTTTGTATATCAAGTTTACATACTTATGCTACTTTACCTTCAGCAGTATCATTATGAGCAATAACTTCTTGTAACTGAGCTTCCAGATCTCCAAGTGCGACATGTTCATCCTCAGTGTGAATTCCAACGTGCTGGGTCCCATTTGCGCCTGCATTACGATCATACAGATGCTGTAGGTAGGGGTTTGGATGGTACTCTGGCTGGGGACCAGCACCAGGTATGACCCCTCGTACAACCTGTCAAGTATATTATAATTTAATTTTTCGTGTAATTAATTTGTGAGGAACCTCCTAACAAGTTGAGAAACATAATAATTATGAGATGTGGACTTGGCAGACATGCTTCAAAATGACATGTAACTGCTATTTGCAGGGAGTTTCATTAAATGCCAGTGAGAGGGGGTGTGGATTTCCCCCTCCTATTGTGGTCTCGTAACCCAGGCTTCTTTTCCTGTATCAAGTAAAGTTCTAAATGTGAGGACCCTTGGACACCCTCTATTCTGCAAAGTCCACCTTCTACTTTAATAATTAACAAAACACCTGATTTAAAGTGTACTGCAAAAGAAGACCTACACTTGAAATACTGCAGATCATTCAACCAAAACTCTTCACTTTGTCTTGCAAAAAACAGTTTCATAAAAACTTAACTAGCAATTTGGAATTTTCATCTGCATTTCACAGTTTGCTAGCTTAAATTCAAACCTCGACTATGGTACATTTCTTGTAGTTTATAAATTTAAAAAAAAAAAAAGAATCATTAAAACTGGCTGTCAAAAATTTACCATCCTGCTTTTTGCAAATTCAACACCAGCCAGTGTAACAGTGTTTAATCTCTGCATTACTATGAATTAAAGAAGTCTCTTAAATTAATGTACCTTCAATCAAATTACCTAATGTATAACTTGAAACAATTTTTATCAGTCTTTAAAGTCCCAGTGAGTTTAGTCTCCTTAAGATTACATTGACACTGTAACAATCAAGCCTCTTCAAACTCTCGGTACCTTCATTACACATATCTGCACATCTTACCTTCTTAATCTTAACAATTCCAAGGAAGTATTTTAAAAGCACATATTTTTTGCTGGTTCAAAATTGCGTGATTTTGAAATGTTTACTATATTTGCAAGGTTTAATATTCATGAAATTGTAAAAATGGTATACTACTTGAATTAGCATTATCTAATTAACAAATATTCAAGGCCTTCAAGTGGGTTATCGCCTGATTAACCACGGTTCAGAGTTCAGATTCATAGGAATTGTACCACGAGGTTGTAAGCCCGAGTGGTTTAATACTGAAGCATCTGAACGATGAACCATGGTAAATCAGACGATAAAATAATCACAAGAAGACCTTGATTGTTTTCATTGACATGCTCATTGATATATTTTAATAAATATTATGCTGGAATTCATTTACGCAAGGAGTAATGTATCGGACGTCATGCGGTAATTTGACGTAATAATTGATGTCATAATGCTCTCTTACCGGTCTGCGCGTCAACCGCTGTTTATCGAAGAATATACAAAGCTTGATTTCCTTCTTTGTTTAACTGGAAATCAAATCGAGCTATGTTAGAATGGTAAATATTTACGTGAGGATTAATTTTCACGAGATATAGGCCTCGCGAATATAGCGAAAATTAAACACTCGCGAAAATTTCTGCTTTTACAGTAAATTTTCTTGGCATAATTTTCAATCTAAACAGCAGGAAGCTTTCTTACTCTCTAATGGTTGAAAACAAAACTACCTGTCCTAGCTGCTGCTGTACTCTTTGGTTACCGAGGGTTCCAGGTAAGTTGTTCATGTTGGAAGGTAAATCCCAAAACACACGCCGCTCATTACCATTACTCTCCATTAAGTTTAGTTTCCTTCATGAAAAGTAGAAACAATTTATTATCATATGAAATCATTGATTTTCACTGGAGACTAATTTTTGTATGTCAAAATTGGTGGCAATGAACATATTGAAAAATTCCACCCCCAACAGTGGGCAAGTAGCTTTAAATGGGCCAACTCCTTTCACTTCTGCTGCGTACAATGAGAAACTGGCTGGCATACAGTCATGCTTTCACATTAAGCAGCCGACTAGGTATTTGTTAGGTTTCCTGGTACCTTTCACTTCTGCTACGTACAATGAGAAACTGCCTCGCATACATGCTTTCACATTAAGCAGCCAACTAGGTATTCATTAGGTTTCCTGGTACTGCACAGGTAAAACTGGTATACATGAAAGTGCCCAAGTGTTTTTTAATATTGAAGTGTCTATCAGCACAAAATATTTGCTTATTCCCACGAAGGTCATGCCGATTATTTTTCTTATTTGAACAACTGTCATGCTGATTAGTATCATTATTTGCACAAAGTGCATTTTGATATTGTTTCTATTTTTTGATGTAAGGTATATCTTAGTTAAAAGACTATTAGCATTATGTTCGTTGTTCAAGATATTAAAAAATAGACATTAATTAGATATCAAAACAACACCACAACAAACGATAATTTGAAAAGATGGCTTAATTTTCTTGTTTATGGGTAAAAACTATTGATGTGACCATTCATTTTCTTGGATATATCATTTCCTATCCAATGAGTATTGCTTCATTCCATAATTCTGAAAGAAGCTGTTTTCAAAAAATCCAGCTGACACTGGTAACTTGTGGTAAGTATTACCCGCAGAGTTTTTATAACATTTTTTTGCTGCTATATCTTGCATATAGTCATCAATTTAGCATGAACAGTATCGGGCTCAAACAAAAATTAAAAGTATACTGAATTTGTAGAAAACTGCCCGATGAAGGTCAGTCTGCAACTGGTCATTTTGAAAATATTTATAAACAAGCAGTTTATGAGTCTTTCTTTTCCAATGGAGACCAAATAATTGTGTAGTATGTAACGCCAGCTGACTGCTTATTTATTCAACAACTTGTTTACAAGACGTTGTTTTTGCACTGGCACATGTTGACAGTTATCGGAAAGTGTCAAAGATTAACTGCGTTGCTGATTGGCTGAATACTATCGCATCTAGTTTTACGCATTTGATTCGCTGTCACAGTTCTAGCAAAAATCCCAAAAGTACCTGAAGTAGGCTGAGCTTAAATTATGCCATCGGCATGTAATTTCAACTCATTTTGCAAAGTGTCAACAGTCTGATTTGGGGTAATTTGCGTGTGTGGATAAAAAAAGGAAAGTCAGGTTGCTTGAATTTCAGTTCTTTATGGACGGACAATGTATTTTCTGTCACGAAAGCATTGTACCCGAGGATTTTTAAAACTTGCATGCAAGTGACGTATTATACCTGAATTATGTGGATTTTAGCGTGAATGGGAATGCTGGACTGTCATGCTAGTAACAAAACTAATCGGCACAACAGTCATATGGATAAAGAAAATTATCAGCATTGCCATCTTGCGGATAGTCTTATACTGCTATATCCACAGGATTCCAGTCTTACAACAAACAAAAAACAGGTTGTTGCCACTTTCTAAATTTTAAAGCCCCGCGAAATTATGTGACAATAGAGTAAAACACCACAACAGAATCGAAATTAGACTACAATTTATAGACAGTGATATAAATGCAAGTTAATGACTACAAAAATATTTGTACTGTTGAATAAACATTTACAAATGAAGATTTTTTTCCTATTTTCGGTTTCCCAGCGCCAGGTCACGATATTTGCGAATATTTCACTACAGTACACATAATTTTAAACCGAAGTAAAATAAAAGAAGTAGTTTTAAAGCCCTTAATAGAAATATTAAAAAATAACTTGTGTCATAAAATTAATTATATTTATTGTTTCTGTATCGTTAAATTAAAAAATTAAATTCGAAAATACTGCTATTTTACATTGTCGCTAAAATACCAATGTTGAGGATCAGAGCCTTTCGAAGGCGATGGTTTCTAGCTGTTTTTGCTGCCTGTTTTGTACTGTATATAATTTATGACAATTTAGATAAGGTATATCTTGATGTAGAATAGTTTAATTATCTTTTTGTATTGAATGATTACACAGGTTGGTCGGAAAATCGGTTTACCTTACTTTTATCAAAGTACTCGAGGTACTTCTCGAAGACCTAAAGTAGCCAATGATATCAAATTAATTTAAGGCGGACCTAGCAAACACCAACACATTTTAGATTTTGGACATTCGACCTTCTCCTGCTATCAAGTATTGGCACTTCTATAAACTTAAGAGAGTAAAAAAAAAAAATAAAATAAAAAAAATAAAACTCAAAGAGCAAAAGACCCATTGTTATGGCCTGGAATGCTTAAACAAATAACTGACTACAAGACTGTCATATTTGTTACAAATATTGACAATCAAATCAAACTGAACCACTTGTATCACATGAAACACCGCAACAACAGAGACATCTGGTTACGGTCGATGCATTTAGCAATTATTTCGCAATTGATTATCTTCCAGACATGGAAAGAAACACTGTACGTGTAATACAAAAATTGAAACCCCATTTTGCTCGACATGATATCCCTGACAAGCTAGAAAATTAAAAAAACGTCAATGCAGGTCAATTTTACTCGGATCAAATGACATACGGATTTTGCTAAGGAATGGAAATTTACTCAAGAAAATCTTTTCCTCGGGATTAAAGGATTAAAAAAATAACTTTTATCTTTAATATTTTAGTCATAGATGGTGCTCATAAATTTTTGTATGCCCCGACAACAAAGTTGTAAGGGGGTTATACTGGTTTCAGGTTGTCTGTCTGTCCGTAGACACAATCTTGTGCGCACCATCTCTCCTCATCCCCTTGACACAATTTAATGAAACTTCACACAAGTGTTCAGTAACAACAGTAGTTGTGCATGGGGCATGTTAGGTTCTTTCAGAAAAAAAAACTTGCAGAGTTATGGGACTTTGTTTTTTGTTACTATACTATATACATAGACACAATCTTGTGCGCACCATCTGTCCTCATCCACTTGACACAATTTAATGAAACTTCACACAAGTGATCAGTAACAGCAGTAGTTGTGCATGGGGCATGTTAGGTTCTTTCAGAAAAAAAAAACATGCAGAGTTATGGGACTTTGTTTTTAGCTCGACTATTCGAAGAATAGTCTAGCTATTCTACTCACCCTGGTGTCGGCGTCGGCGTCGCACCTTGGTTAAGTTTTTGCATGCAAGTACATACAGCCATCAATTATAGGCATATAGCTTTGAAACTTATTTTTTCTTTTTCTAGGTCAATTACCAACCTCTCTGGGTCAAGTCCCATAACTCTGACATGTATTTTGAGCAAATTATGCCCCCTTTTTGACTTAGAAAATTTTGGTTAAAGTTTTACATGCAAGTTACTACCTCCAAAACTAATGCAGATATTGATTTGAAACTTCACATGTGTCTTCGGGGTTATAAAACTAGTTGATAGCAGCAAGTCCCATAACTCTGACTTTCATATTGGCCAAATTATGCCCCCTTTTGGACTTAGAAAATTCTGGTTAAAGTTTTGCGTGCAAGTACATACAGCTATTTTTAAAAGGCATATAGATTTGAAACTTACTTTTTTCTTTTCTAGATCAATTACCAACCTCACTGGGTCAAGACCCATAACTCTGACATGTATTTTGAGCAAATTATGCCCCCTTTTGGACTTAGAAAATTTTGGTTAAAGTTTTACATGCAAGTTACTGTCTCCAAAACTAATGCAGATATTGATTTGAAACTTCACATGTGTCTTCGGGGTTATAAAACTAGTTGATAGCAGCAAGTCCCATAACTCTGACTTTCATTTTGGCCAAGTTATGCCCCCTTTTAGACTTAAAAAATTCTGGTTTAAGTTTTGCGTGCAAGTACATACAGCTATTTTTAAAAGGCATATAGATTTGAAACTTACTTTTTCTTTTTCTAGATCAATTACCAACCTCACTGGGTCAAGTCCCATAACTCTGACATGTTTTTGAGCAAATTATGCCCCCTTTTAGACTTAGAAAATTTTGGTTAAAGTTTTACATGCAAGTTATTATCTCCAAAACTAATGCAGATATTGATTTGAAACTTCACATGTGTCTTCGGGGTTATAAAACTAGTTGATAGCAGCAAGTCCCATAACTCTGACCTTCATTTTGGCCAAATTATGCCCCCTTTTGGACTTAGCAAATTCTGGTTAAAGTTTTGCGTGCAAGTACATACAGCTATTTCTAAAAGGCATATAGATTTGAAACTTGTTTTTTATTTTTCTAGATCAATTACTAACCTCACTGGATCAAGTCCCATAACTCTGGCATGTATTTTGGGCAAATTATGCCCCTTTTGGACTTTGAAAATTCTGGTTAAAGTTTTACATGCAAGTTTCTATCTCCAAAACTAATGCATATATTGAATTGAAACTTCACATGTGCCTTCGAGGTTATAAAACTAGTTAAGAGCAGCAAGTCCCATAACTGATATGCATTTTGGTCAAATTATTCCCCCTTTTGAACTTAAAACTCTTTTGATATTTAACCTTTTTGGGTAATATTTTCCTGCTTCTGGGACAAAATTTTGAATAGTCAAGCTTGGCTGTCTTACGGACAGCTCTTGTTTGTTACTATACTATATACATAGACACATTATCCTGTGCGCACCATCTCTCCTCATCCACTTGACACAATTTAATGAAACTTCACACAAGTGATCAGTAACAACAGTAGTTGTGCATGGGGCATGTTAGGTTCTTTCAGAAAAAAAATTGCAGAGTTACGGGACTTTGTTTTTTGTTACTAAACTATTATACATAGACACAGTCTTGTGCGCATCCCCTTGACACAATTTAATGGAACTTCACACAAGTGATCAGTAACAACAGTAGTTGTGCATGGGGCATGTTAGGTTCTTTCAACGACAAAAATTGCAGAGTTATGGGACTTTGTTTCTTGTTAACATACTATGTACATACAGTCTGCGTATGCAGTCTTGTGCGCGCCTAATCTTCTGAACCCTTGCACACAATTTAATGAAACTTCACACAAGTGAACAGTACTAACCCTAGTTGTGCATGGTGCATGTTACGTTCTTTTAGATAAATATTCTGCATAGTTATGGGACTTTGTTTTTTGTTACTATACTGTATACATACGGTTTATATACATACAGTCCACATAATTATGCAATCTTGTGTGCGTCAAATTGCAATGTACTGCGTCAGTGCATGAGGGGGGTACATTCATCAGCTTTAGTGATAGCTCTAGTTGTATTCATTTTACTTATCTAAATGAAGGTGACTAATGGAAATTGCTGTGAATACATCTCCTACATACAGAATCCGGTTAATGCCACATGATAGAATGTTGTGTGTCAGGCGACACATGACAATCAACATGACATGACACACAACATGTTTCATTGTCGCGCTAGGTTTTGACAAAACATATTGCAGCAATTGAAATTGAGTATCATTGTTCATTGCTGGGTGTCGTGTATCACGTTGAATGTCATGCGTCGTGTTGTGTGTCAGTTGAATGTCGTGTGTCCCCCTAGAAAGCGATGTATACGACATTCAACTCGACATATTGCGCAATTGTCATGAAATTGTCTATTGTTGACTTAAATTGCTTAACAACAACACACATCATTCAATGCGACACACAACAATGAGCGAGAACACACGACAGTCTATCGTGCAGATGTCGCTGAATTGTGGCATGTCGAGGTAATTGAGTATTGAGAGTTACACACAACAATCAATGTGGCACTAATCGGATTCCGTACCTACCAGGGTGAGAGCTATTAATGAAATATTTACAAAAAAATGTGTAATAACCATAACTTTATAACAATTAATCATAGCTTTTCCCCAGGAGTTACCATATACTTTAGTAATATAGTACATAATAGTACCTGTATTTGATTACGAGACCTGCTAATTACCTTGCCACTAACTCCTTTTAAAATGGGATAGACTACTATTGGACATAAGTCTTTATTTCAGACACCTGTGTAGTTGTGAGTATTGCAGTATTTTTCTATTAATTATCATATCTTCTGTTTTTAAACGACTTTCAGACTCATACAGATTCTTCCAGTATATATGAAGTGCAACATACCTTGCTTAGACAAACATTCCAGTGGCAGCCAAAAACACAAGATGTAGAAAGTAATTTAACAAGAACAAGTCGCTGTAGAAATTCCGTCCAAGGTCGTCAGTATTTAGTAGATGAGAGAGGTAGGTAACATAATTTTTCCATGATGCAGTGTTGCTTCATACATTCATGATAAAATATAGATATTATTACTCTTTGCCAGACTACGTTATTTTGTCTATATAATATTATAAGAATATTGCAGGATACATAAATATGTTGATAAATTTATTCCTAGGATTTCGTGCTAAAATTGGTGGATACACATAATTTATTTATTATTCATTAAGGTTCATACACATGGATGTCTGCAGAAGAACCAAATGTCGCAAATTATGTCATAAAAAGTATTAACTATTAAGACATTTTGTCACTTTTGGAATTTGATCAATTGCATTTCATGTTCTTGGTATCTATATATATATTTGCTGTACATAGGGTATGTGTGTGAGAGATCAGATTTGACAAGTGGTGGATGTTGTGACAAAACAACAACCAAAACAACAAGATATAACTGTACTACCTGTAAAACTAACAGTTGCTGTACAATATATGAATATTGCGTGTCCTGTTGTCTTCAGCCAGACAAGGTACGTATTTAAACAATAAAATATAACTGTAATATTTGTTAAACTGTTGCTTTGTAGTATACTAATATTGCAGCCTTGTCTCTAGACAAGGTGTTATAAAAACAACAAGATATGAATTTATCATATGTAATACAAACATTAAATTTTTTATCAGATGCCTGGATGAAAATTAAACAAAGTTAACATGCTGATTTGGTTGTCAAATTACACATTTGTCAATACAGTAGATCCTCACTGATACACCCACCAAAAAGTGACCCTTAATATTGAAAGTGATATTGATGCCATCAGAGTTTACTTTATAAGTCATGTTGAACAATTTGTAAATGTAAGGCTCTACCATTCTATAACAAAGGTTATTATCTTGTTCTGGAGTTAATGTTAATTAAAGGCAAGAATATTCCATCATATAGAAAAAAAATTGGCATACTGTATTGCACAGTCTTCTTCAGAAAAGTGCTAGTTAAGTGCTTAGTATCACATGACATAAGTGGGTCGCTTACTAAAAAGCTCTACAAATAGTTATTGAAGTATTGGACAAAACCCCGCCTAAAAAAACACCTCCTGAGGATTTTTGAATAAGCAGACAAAACATGATGAATTTTCCCTACTTTTTATATTATTTTCAAACATATTCAAGGGCTATGTCTAAACTCTTTGTTAAAAAATAGATGTTGAAAATGAAATATAAAGATATTTGCTGAAGTGTGATTATTCTTTTGAATATAAAGGAGGGGTTTTACCATTTTGTCTTCTTTGAAAAATATCAGCAGGATATGTTTTGTCTGGCTCACATGACAAAAAAATAAAAACAATGTCTAAATCACTGTTTTTGCAATGGATTATTTTAGCAACCAGTTCTACAGAGAATTCTACAACAAGCCAGGAATAGTGTTGATAAATTGTTTGTAGCTGTCTCAGACCAGTTTGAACTCTGCCTCGCTAAATGTAGAACCTCTTCCAAGGTCAGGAAAATATCTAAGTTACACATTTAACCTGTTTAAAGTTCAAAGAAAAGTAACCTGTAAGGATATAAGTTCTCTTTTCATTACAACATTAATTTTACACAGACTTACATTATGTCACAATGTAGGTAAGGCTAGCATGTTTCTGATTATATAGTGAGTGTTGATGACTGAAATTAATAACAAGGAGAGATGACTTGTTACTGGCACCTTAGGGCAACTTTGAATAATAAAACTGTATTAGAGATGCAATTTATTATTTATTCTTGTACTCTGTTTTGTTGCTGATTTTGGTTCCTGTTTTGCTAGCACAGTAGTTCAAAGGTAGAGCATCAGACTTCCTTTCATAGTTTGAATGTTGCTGAGAGTAGACTTTCAGCCTACTCTTCCATCTGTTCTTCGACCAGCTCACCCAGTCAGGCTGTCCGATGTTATATTTTCTGGTTCTTTAGGATCATGGAGTATATTCATTCATACTTTGATAGAATTCTGCTTAAGCCTTTGCTAGGGGGCATGAGGGATGTTGCACATTTCATTACTCTCTCAAACAAATCAGTCTGCCATTATTGTTGCTTGGTTGCATTCAGTGCTCACAAAGGATCTTCTCACAGATTTTATTAGGTAACATACATTATGAGAAGTTCTTCTACCAAAAGAAGTCATTGTTTACCCATAACCATGTTGAATATGATTGATTCTGCCTTTGCGGCCAAGGTAGATCTTGATAAGCCTGCACATTGGTGCAGTCTGATCAAGATCTGCTTTGTTTGCCATTCAGTCAGTAACTTTTACGTAAGCACCCCTTTTAACAGTTAATGGTACTATCTAAATTGAAAGATGGACAAGTAAGTTACAAGTTCATTATAGAAAGTTAGCAGGGTAAGGGTTAGAATAAACTGAGTCCTTTCTTTGCAACTAAACAAAGTAATTTTATAATTTTCAGAGTGTACAGCATGAAAATTCCTACCGTGACCCTCGAGCCAAATACTGTTATGGAGAAGACCCTCCCGATCTACAAATGGTGGTCACATGACCATCACATGACATGTCACATGATCTCAAATCCATAAAAATGGAAAATTATTTATTATAGCATAAAATATAAATTGTTGTAAATAATTGTACATGTTGAAAATTTGTGGTAAATTTCTTCAATTTTTTGCATGTAAATTTTTGTTTTTGGTGTAATTATTGCATAAGATGTAAATATTTATCTGACTTTTTATACAAATTTTGTTAAGCGTTTTGTATTTGTATTATATGTAAATGTGAAAGAGAGGTAGAAATCCTTTGCAATTCTGTGATAAGTTCAGTACATATACGCTTTTAGTAATGTAAATTTTTTTAAGTGAATTGCTTCCTAAGAAAGTTGTCCGAAAATTGTATTCGGAATATAATCTGTATAGATATCCAGTGATAACTCATAGGACAGTACAAAAATAGTTGTACATACTTCAGTTTTCAGTAATTAAGACATCAAGAGTTTAATTCTTTTGTAACATCAGTTCAACCCAAAATTTTAAAAACTGATTTTGTAAAAAATAAAACTTGGTTAAGAATGGCAAGTACGGGAATCGGCAAGGAGAGGGGAGACAACCCAGCGGACAGGGAACCATTCAAAGTTCATTGGTTGGACTCTGCTTATCAGCAAACACTGCTACCAAATGCACCATGGCACCTGGTAGGGTTTCATGTATTCTTTTTGTTTTATTGTGAAGTCTTATAAACTACCATCTTCAAAATAATTTCAGAATATTGATTATCATGAAAACATTAGATTTCCCAACAAGAAATTTCTTATTATCTAACTGCATTACAGTTAAATTTTAATTGAGACAATAGGTAAGTTATTCAGTTTAAGTGTATACAGTGTAAGGTGTTGATAAAATATGATGAAATATTTTAGCTGGATCAGTTTTGAATGTATTGATCATCAATGAAAGTACATATTAGACTTGTTTAAGAATCTGTTGTAGTTTAACTGTTTGTGAAAGTGTTATACCTATGTAGACCAAACTCAGTCTGTCTGTATCTGTAACTTAAAAAAACTGGAACAAATTTTCATGAATTCTTTAGGTTTTAGTGAACAAGAGTTCAGCTGTAAGGTTACGAACATTAACAGTTGAACCTGTCTTAACAGTCACATGTATTAAGCAGTCAGTTGCCTTTAGCAGCCAGTCAGTAAACTTTCTACATTGCTATTTTGTTACTTGCCTTAAGTAGCCACATTATCTTGCTGCCTCGACTGCCTTCTAAAATGCAGGTATGCTTGTAGTTGTTTCAGTAAAGCTTGTTCATAATTGAGCCGCACCATGAGAAAACCAACATAGTGTATTTGCGTTTAGCATGGATCCAGACCAGCCTGTGCATCCGCGCAGTCTGATCAAGATCCATGCTGTTCTTGCCCAGACTGCGTGGATGCACAGGCTGGTCTGGATCCATGCTGGTTGCAAATACACTATGTTGGTTTTCTCATGATGCGGCTCAATTATTGTTTATAACAGTAAGTTTGGCATTTCAGATAGAGGACCGGATATCACAGGTGTTAGCACAACGTGTAGAGAAACAGTTCTTGAAGCCTGAACGTAAGGAGGCCCTACTACAAATACTTGGACAGGATTTTACCGACAAGTACCTGCCAACAGCCAAACGTAACCCCTGGGTCTTGGTAAGCAAATGTTGTAAAAATAAAATATCTGTCATTTTTAAGGTATAGTCGTAAAAATTGATGTAGGCCATTTATGAAACATAAGCAGTCAATCTAGGCCAACATAAGCAGTAAATCTAGGTCACATAGTTTCCATCTAAGTATTCAAAGGTGAATAACAGTTTAGCTTTTTCCAATGAAATTTGACCAAATGTCTGAAATCAGAAACCACTCTGCAGTAAAGAATATCACAAATACAGCATTTCACCATGGAAAAAAAAATACCCACAATATTAAATGATTTTGCAGATAAGATTTTGTTTATTATGTCCAGACTGATAAAGCTTATTAAATTGCTCCCTGCTGGAAAATCTAGAAGTTCAGATTTTAGTTTTACAAGTACAATATGAATGTTAATGGCTGAATAGTAGGAATTCTTTGAAATACTGTAATTAACCCTTAGCCTGCTGGTGGCAGATGATTCTGCCTTTGCGACCAGTGCAGACCAAGATCAGCCTGCACATCCGTGCAGTCTGATCATGGTCTGCACTGTTCGCTATTCAGTCAGTAAATTTTCAGTGAAAACCCCTTTGAGTAATAAGTGGTACTGTCCAGATTGAAAGATGGACCAGTCCATTACAGAAATATAGCAGGTTAAGGGTTAAAGTTCCATAAGGCTTTTAATTTAATGCTAATGATCTATCATAAAATTATCAATATTCAAACCTTAAGCAGATATAATTGTGAGAAAACAATTTCCAAAAAGAGGATTTACAAGGAGATTAACACATCTTTTATTTGTAACAAAAACTTTGGCATCTACGTTTCAAGCAAAAACATTATAGCCCTTTAAAAGTATGGAAAAAATCCAACTTAACATGTACCCATACATGTTTTAAGTCACAACTCCTGAATTCCAAATGAACTTATTTTCAGGAGTTGCCAGCTATGAGACCAGAAGAGAAACAGAAGATGTTACGAGAGGCTCAGGCCTATCTTAACAGTCAGATGTATAAAGCGGCTAATGATGTTGGCTATGAACATATGACTAAACCAAATCCAAGGTACAGGAGTTATCTGTCTATGCAATACCATACCAAAAGCTAATAGAAATTTTAAGGGGCCTCCCATTGAATAGAACTAAAAACATTTGTCATGATATATTGCAGTGTAGCCCTTACTGCATCTGAAAAATACTGCTGCATAAAATTTTGTCTGTCAGTTACTTAATGAGGGGCCCTGTCCCATCTGGTGAACTTTTCCATGTTGTCTTAACTTACATGAACCATGCTTGGTTTATAAGTTATTGCTATAAGGTTGAAATATTATAGAATTCAAAACGCTATGGAAAGTCTTGTCTGGATAACGGATTACAGTTTTCATGAGAACTGGCCCAAACTTACAGAAAGGATCACTATGAGGTGAATTTGAGCATACTTTCAGAGTATATAGGGATAGATAAATCATGCCAGGTTTAAATGTTATGGCCCTTAAATTTTTACAGAATACCACATTTACCTCGTGTATAACTCATGCAACTGTTTGTCAAGCAACCTAACCAAAACAAACAGAAATACAATGCTATTCTTGTTATTATCAGGATATACACATTTTACAGTATTTCTCGGTATAAATGCCGTTTTCTCTCTCTCCTGTAACACAGCCACCAACACAAATATGGTTAGCCGTCAAGTCTATGAGAATAAGTCCATAAAACTGTTCAAAATGCATAGAAACACCTCTTGTACTTGTGTGTTTCATTTGTTGCCATGGCTACAGTATTAGTTCATTCATTGAGGGTTTCAATTACTGGTACCCTAAATGAAAATTGGCTGAATGTGTTGGCTCAAAGCAAAAGTTAACTTGCATTGCCTGAAAAAATGATACCCAAGAAAACTTGATATCATTTTATCAGTTTTTTATGTCTATATCTTTCAGTGGAAATCCACCTCCAGATTACTCCGCATTCCTTCAACACACATTTAACATCTTTAAGATTGGTCTTGATAGAGAACTCTACAGACAGGAGCAAGAATTGACAGTCAGTTACATCTATTTATACTTTATATTTTGATCATCCTTTTCAATAGCAAGCAGTTAGTTAATGAAGAAAAAACATTTGCTGAACTAAACATTAATTACGGTTTGTTAAATACATGTACATGTGTAATATGAGAAGTTACCATGTGTTCAGTATATTGAAAGTCCTTTTTGGACCAAGGTTTCAAGTTGAAAGTAATTTAAACAGAGTTTGAAGACCAGTCATGGAATATAGCTTTATCATTGGTCAGTTTCAAAATTGAGCTTAAAATTAACCAATCAGATGCTACAGTTATGAGACTGGCCTCAAATCAGGGTTGTATAATCTCAAACCAAGATGTCTTTTGTCATAATGAATGATTTTGGTGTTACATATTGATAGATTGGTTGTCTGCATTAAGAATAGAATTATTGTTCTAAAGCAGTGTTGGCAAGTATTCTTTTAATAAAGTAAATAGGGAAGGCATATAATAATTGCATTATTAGCTGAAACTTAATCTGTGCAGTTGATTCCATTGAAATTTTACACAAGTGATTAGATGTGTTGATCACAAGAGTCAGGTCTATACTGCCTATTTCTCAGGCTAGGACCCTGAAGTCCTAACCAACAAATTAGTGAATCTATTGTTGTTTCAACAAAATTGTTTCTGTCTCAGAATTGTGTCAGTACATTGACTTTTATTCATATTTATCTAACAGAAACAAAGAAAGCATCAACTCAATATGGAGAGGAAGTATTTACAGAAAGTTCCAGCTCCAAGTCGACTTAAACCTGTCAGCACTGGGTACAGTACAGCAAGCAGCGGGACTTCAACTAAACCAAACAGTGGAGTCATGAGAAGTTAGTACTTTGTAATATTCTGTAAATGCACAAATGAATTGGTGCTTAATCTCTGAACATTTCTTTTATGACTATAATTGTTTAAATAGCAAATACATTTCACATTTTAAAAATGAAATGGATATAAATTCTCTACATCTAAGGTTTAGTTGTTACTTGACAGTTAGCTGTACTGAATATTTATTTTTATTTGCGTAAACAAATGGCAGCCATTTATTACTGCAAAGATGCTTAGATGTTGGTATAAAAATTATGCTTATATTTTATTGCTATATGAGTGAGTTACTCTGAATTACCATGCAAAAAAAGTATGAATCATGTAGTTGGGATGCGTAATATCATGTGGAACCTGGTAAGGTCCTATGTAAAATTTTGGAAAACGGAATTTTTACAGTAGTGAACATTATAATTGACAATTGTCTGCTTGTAATTTAGCTCTTGCCTAAAATGGACTACTCTGTGCAGAATGATCTTGATCTGCACTGGTCGCAAAGGTCAGTACTATTGCTGCAATTATGCTAAGAGTTAAGGAGAAAAATTATTTTATATCTTTTATTTGAGAAATGAAAATATTTGCTCTCTTCATTACAGTGGAAGTTCAGAGAGTGGATGGTGATCCCCCACCTCTGTGGGGTGCACAGAGTGATGAAATAGGCAAATCTATACTGGCGATACTACAGAAAGATCCACGTAAGTTTGACCACGTGGCAGGACGTTTACACGGCAGACAGTTACCTGGTAGCCTCAGAGCATATATCTGGTCTGATGTTCTGTTTAAGGAGGAAAGAAAAAGATTGAAAGAAGTGTAAGTAAAAAGTGTTTTATAGGCAGTTCTAAAAACTGGAATATACAGTCCATCTTTGTTCACTCAGACTGTGGAAAATCATTTGAAAAACCAAGTAGTTTCAGCCAATCAAGGTTAGAGTGTTTTGATATATAATGATGTTGAACATACTACATATTGTATTAAGTATATTGAATACATAGATTAAGACAAAATGAAGTATATTAAGAGAAATGGCAACAATCAAACCAAGTTTGAATGATCAAGGAAGAACCATATTATGTTGAATTTATTTCAGTCTGACCTTCCCTCATCCCTTCAGAATATTTTCTATGGATGCAGACATGGCACATTTTTAGCTCGACTATTCATAGAATAGTAGAGCTATTGGACTCGCTCATGCATCGGCGTCCGCGTCCGCATCCGCGTCCGCGTCCCGATTTGGTTAAGTTTTGTATGTAAGCTGGTATCTCAGCAACCACATGTGGGAATGGATTGAAACTTCACACACTTATTCACTGTGATAAACTGACTTACATTGCACAGGTCCCATAACTCTATTCTGCTTTTTTACAAAATTATGCCCCTTTTTCGACTTAGAAATTTTTGGTTAAGGTTTTGTATGTAAGCTGGTATCTCAGTAACCACTTGTGGGAATGGATTGAAACTTCACACACTTATTCACTGTGATAAACTGACTTACACTGCACAGGTCCCATAACTCTATTTTGCTTTTTTACAAAATTATGCCCCTTTTTCGACTTAGAAATTTTTGGTTAAGGTTTTGTATGTAAGCTGGTATCTCAGTAACCACTTGTGGGAATGGATTGAAACTTCACACACTTATTCACTGTGATAAACTGACTTACATTGCACAGGTCCATAACTCTATTTTGCTTTTTTACAAAATTATGCCCCTTTTTCGACTTTCGTATTCATTCAGTCGACAAGGCTGTTGAATAGTCGAGCGTTGCTGTCCTCTGACAGCTCTTGTTTTGTGAGGATATGTGTTATAGAGAGGTACAAAACAACTTCTATTCTGGTGCCGGTCAGATGATATTTAGCAGAGTTGTAGCCTTTGCACTAAGTCATTTTTTTTTCATTTTTGTACTATGCATACTTGTATTAAGTTGATGTTCTGTTGTACAGGTGTGTTTTGACTGTTTTAACCTTTAGCGTGCTAGCGGCAACTGATTTTGTCTTTACAACCAGTGCAGAAGGATCATGGTCTGCACTGATCGCTATTCAGTCAGTAAATTTTCAGTGAACACCCCTTTGAATAAAAAAAAGGTATTGCCCAGATTGAATGATGGACCAGTCCATTTTGTAAATTTAGCAGGGTAGAGGTTAATCAAAGTATTTATATTTACAGGGTAGTAGAGAAGGTTGTACGAGAGAGGTTTGCTAAGGCATTGGGACGAGGAATACAAGATCTGAAGATAAACAGAGCAACTAGCTCACCTATCAACGGCCTTATAGAAAATGCTGTGATTGAGGTAGGTGATGAATATCTTTTACAAACCATTGACCGAAAATGATAACTCATTGTTTTACATAACAGCATCATACTGACTTTGATTACGAAAGGAAAATATTGTTATAAACCTTACTTGTCAAAAAATAAAATCTTGATTGTTATCACTTTTATTCAGTTTGAAATCTAGCCTTATTAGTTGGTTGTAGACTAGAATTTAGAGAATTTGCTCTTTATCACTAGAAAGAAATACTTTCCCAAGATACAGATATGGCAGTACTGTAAAAGCACATATTTTCGCTGGGTCAAAATTTGGCAAATTTGAATTTTTGAGTATGTTCGCGAGGTTTAATATTCATGAAATTGTAAAAATTGTATCCTACTTTAATTTGACTTATACTAATGGTGAATATTTCCGAGAGGATTAATTTTTGCTAGATGTAAGGCCTCACCAGTATAGCGAAAATTAAATCCTTGCAAAAATTTCTGCTTTTACAGTATGTTGTGACTACTTGTATGAGAGTGCTATATAGTTGTTCACATACAGAAGTAAACATTATGTTTACTTGGAAATACAAAAAGAAAATTACATTTTGTCATAATTGATGACAATACAGTTATTACAAAAATGTTATTTTGCTCTTCTGCACTGAATATGAGAGAAAAGCCTGAGTAGCAACAAGAACAGTTTCATTTGAAATAAAGGTTATGTAGAATTTATGATAGACATTTTAGGGTTCCTAGCATATTTCTTTACATTGCAGACATACAACAAGACAACATGTTTGGTGCCTTTCAAAAGTCCTGAGCACATGAAGGAGGCTATAAGGACACTGAATGTTATATACGTGTACGATCGCAGTTACGAACCATACCTCATACACTGGTTATTTCCCCTGCAGATAGCATTCCAGCCACAGGGTGTAGACAGAAAAGATGATAAAGGTATTTTCTCAAGTTTCATGTTACTTAACTGATTTTTAAAGCACAAAGTGGGGAAAGATGAGAAACGGCAAAACATCATTGTTATTATGTCTCTCCCCACCCCACCTCCCCCCGTTCTGGGGAGACATATTGTTTTTGTGCTGTCCATCCTTCTGTACTTCACACTTCGTTTCCAATCAATAACTGGAGAACCATTTGACATATAACCTTCAAACTTCATAGGTTGGCAGGGTTTATAGAATAGACGACCCCTATTGTTTTTGGGGTCACTCTGTCAAAGGTCAAGGTCACAGGTGCCTGAACATGGAAAACAATTTCCGATCAATAACTTAAGAACCACTTGACCCAGAATGTTGAAACTTTATAGGATGATTGGTCATGCAGAGTAGATGACCCCTATTGATTTTAGGGTCACTCTACTAAAAGGTAAAGGTCACAGGGGCCTGAACATGGAAAACCATTTCCGATCAATACCTTGAGAACTGCTTGACCCAGAATGTTGAAACTTCATAGGATGATTGGTCATGCAGGGTAGATGACCCCTAGTCATTTTGGGGCCACTCTAATAAAGGTCAAGTTACAGGGGCCTGAACATGGAATACCATTTCCGTTCAATAACTTGAGAATCACTTGACCCAGAATGTTGAAACTTCATAGAATGATTGGACATGCAGAGTAAATGACCCCTATTGATTTTGGGATCACTATATTTAAGGTCAAGGTCACTGGGACCTGAACATGGAAAAACATTTCCAGTCAGTAACTTTAGAACCACTTGACCCAGAATGTTGACACTTCATAGGATGATTGGACATGCAAAGTAGAAGATCCCTATTGATTTTTGGGTAACTCTATTAAAGCTCAAGGTTGCAGCAAACAGAACATGGAATTCCATTTCCGACCAGTAACTTGAGAACCATTTGACCTAGAACCTTCAAATTTCATAGGGTGATAGGAGTTACAGAGTAGATGAACCCTATTGTTTTTGGGGTCACACTATCAGAATTCAAGGTCACAGGGGCCTGAACATAGAAAACGCTTTTCAATCAATAACTTGAGAACCACTTGACCCAGAATGTTGAAACTACATAGGATGATTGGACATGCAGAGTAGATGACCCCTACTGATTTTGGGGTCACTCAATCAAAGGTCAAGGTCACAGGGGCCTGAACATGGAAAACAGTTTCCAATTCATAACTTGAGAACCACTAAGCTCTGATAGTTGAAACTTTGTGGAATGATTGGACATGCCAAGTAGATGATTACTATTGCAGCCAACTATCAGTGTCGCTTTGACTTTTGCTCCTGTGACTTCCTACCTATATGACTATGCATTGGGGGAGACATGGGCTTTTCTACAAAAGCATCATCTAGTTGTTCATCCAAATTTTTATCTAGTAAGGAACTGTCACTAGAATAATTCAGCTGTTGTTGTTAAGTCTATTAGGGCCACATATTTTGCAGAAATGAAGATGTCCAAATTTCGATCCCTGTATTCAGATACAATTTTACTACACAACATAAATCCTCTTCCTTTATCTTCATGTTTGGAACTAGTAATTAATTTATAGAGAATGAATTGATACATTAAGAAATCAAGTAACAGTTTTTAGCTCACCTGTCACAAAGTGACAAGGTGAGCTTTTGTGATCGCGCAGTGTCCATCGTCCGTCCGTGCGTCCGTAAACTTTTGCTTGTGACCACTCTAATGGTCACATTTTTCATGGGATCTTTATGAAAGTTGGTAAGAATGTTCGTTTTGATGATATCTAGGTCAAGTTCGAAACTGGGTCACGTGCCATCAAAAACTAGGTCAGTAGGTCTAAAAATAGAAAAACCTTGTGACCTCTCTAGAGGCCATATATTTCACAAGATCTTCATGAAAATTGGTCAGAATGTTCACCTTGATGATATCTAGGTCAAGTTCGAAACTGGGTCACGTGGGGTCAAAAACTAGGTCAGTAGGTCTAAAAATAGAAAAACCTTGTGACCTCTCTAGAGGCCATATTTTTCATGAGATCTTCATGAATATTGGTCAGAATGTTTATCTTGATGATATCTAGGTCAAGTTCGAAACTGGGTCACGTAGGGTCAAAAACTAGGTCATTAGGTCTAAAAATAGAAAAACCTTGTGACCTCTCTAGAGGCCATATTTCTCAAAGCATCTTCATGAAAATTGGTCAGAATGTTCATCTTGATGATATCTAGGTCAAGTTCGAAACTGGGTCACGTGGGGTTAAAAACTAGGTCAGTAGATCTAAAAATAGAAAAACCTTGTGACCTCTCTAGAGGCCATATTTTTTAGCTCACCTGAGCAATGCTCAGGTGAGTTTTTCTGATCGCTCGATGTCCGGCGTCCGTCGTCCGTCGTCTGTCGTCTGTCGTCCGTCGTCTGTCAACATTTAGCTTGTGTATGCGATAGAGGCTGTATTTTTCAATTAATCTTCATGAATATTGGTCAGAATGATAACCTTGATGAAATCTAGGCCGAGTTCGAAAATGGGTCATCTCGGGTCAAAAACTAGGTCACTAGGTCAAATCAAAGAAAAACCTTGTGTATGCGATAGAGGCTGTATTTTTCATTTAATCTTCATGAATATTGGTCAGAATGATAACTTTGATGAAATCTAGGCCGAGTTCGAAAATGTGTCATCTCGGATCAAAAACTAGGTCACTAGGTCAAATCAAAGAAAAACCTTGTGTATGCGATAGAGGTGGTATTTTTCAATTAATCTTCATGAATATTGGTCAGAATGATAACCTTGATGAAATCTAGGCCGAGTTCGAAAATGGGTCATCTCGGGTCAAAAACTAGGTCACTAGGTCAAATCAAAGAAAAACCTTGTGTATGCGATAGAGGCTGTATTTTTCAATTCTTCTTCATGAATATTGGTCAGAATGATAACCTTGATGAAATCTAGGCTGAGTTCCAAAATGGGTCATCTCGGGTCAAAAACTAGGTCACTAGGTCAAATCAAAGAAAAACATTGTGTATGCGATACAGGCTGTATTTTTCAATTGATCTTCATGAATTTTGGTCAGAATGATTGCCTTGATGAAATCTAGGCCGAGTTCGAAAATGGGTCATCTCGGGTCAAAAACTAGGTCACTAGGTCAAATCAAAGAAAAACCTTGTGTATGCGATAGAGGCGGTATTTTTCAATTGATCTTCATGAATTTTGGTCAGAATGATAACCTTGATGAAATCTAGGCCGAGTTCGAAAATGGGTCATCTGGGGTCAAAAACTAGGTCACTAGGTCATATCACGTAAAAACCTTGTGTATGCGATAGAGGCTGTATTTTTCAATTGATCTTCATGAATTTTAGTCAGAATGATTGCCTTGATGAAATTTAGACCAAGTTCGAAAATGGGTCATCTGGGGTCAAAAACTAGGTCACTAGGTCAAATCAAAGAAAAAACTTGTGTATGCAATAGAGGCTGTATTTTTCAACTGATCTTCTTGAAATTTAGCCAGAATGATTACCTTGATAAAATCTAGGCTGATTTGGAAAATGGGTCATCTGGGGTCAAAAACTAGGTCACTAGGTCAAATCGAAGAAAAACATTGTGTATGCAATAGAGGATGTATTTTTCAATTGATCTTCATGAAATTTGGTCAGAGTGATTGCCTTGATGAAAACTAGGTCGGTTTTGAATATGGGTTATCTGAGGTCAAAAACTAGGTCACTAGGTCAAATTAAAGAAAAATCTTGTGTATGCGATAGAGACTGTTTTTTTCAGTTGATATTTATGAAATTTGGTCAAGTTGATTGCCTTAATGAAATCTAGGTCGAATTTGAATATGGGTCATCTGAGGTCAAAAACTAGGTCACTTGGTCAAATCAAAGAAAAAACTTCTGTATGTGATAGAGGCTGTATTTTTCAGTTGATCTTCATGAATTTTGGTCAGAATGATTGCCTTGATAAAATCTAGGTCGAGTTTGAACATGGGTCATCTAGGGTCAAAAACTAGGTCATATCTAAGAAAATGCTTGTTTTATCGCAAGAGACCAATTTTTTGGTCCAATCTTAATGAAAATTGGTCAGAATATTTGTTTCCATGAAATCACTAGGTCAAACATGTTTTACACTGTTATGGAGTGTTTCTTAGGTGAGCGACCTAGGGCCATCTTGGCCCTCTTGTCATGAGATCTTCATGAATATTGGTCAGAATGTTCATCTTGATGATATCTAAGTCAGATTCGAAACTGGGTCAGGTGGGGTCAAAAACTAGGTCAGTAGGTCTAAAAATAGAAAAAACCTTGTGACCTCTCTAGAGGCCATATTTCTCAATGGATCTTCATGAAAATTGGTGAGAATGTTCAGCTTGATGATATCTAGGTCAGGTTCGTAACTGGGTCATGTGCGGTCAAAAACTAGGTCAGTAGGTCGAAAAATAGAAAAACCTTGTGACCTCTCTAGAGGCCAAATTTTTCACGAGATCTTCACGAAAATTGGTGAGAATGTTCACCTTGATGATATCTAGGTCAAGTTTAAAAGCGGGTCACGTGCCTTCAAAAACTAGGTCATTAGGTCAAATAATAGAAAAACCTTGTGACTACTCTAGAGGCCATATTTTTCAATGGATCTTCATGAAAATTGGTCAGAATTTTTTATCTTGATGATATCTAGGTCACATGTGCTCAAAAACTAGGTCACTATGTCAAATAATAGAAATAACTATGTCATACTCAGTTGAACACTGGGTCATGTGGAGATAGGTGAGCGATTCAGGACCATCATGGTCCTCTTGTTTTGTTGTTGTTATTGTAAATATTTTCAAAAAGATCAATTTGAATGAAACAACATAACAACTCAATACCTTTTAGATTGAGATGTTGAACATAAAATTGTAATTGTAGGTGAAAATGTGATAGAGCTGGCTATGTACATGGACCTATTGAACTCCAATAGTTTTCCGACATGGCCAAGCGTGTTTGCTATAGCTGAGAAATCACTGACAGATATCAGGGAGTCAGACCCAGACTTCTACAATCATTTAAAAATGATCTCAAGAATCAATGTGAAAGTCAACCCCAAGGTCTGTATAGACAAAATTACATTTTGTATATGTGATCTTTCAAAATTTCCTTAATTTAATTTCATTGGATAACAAAATTTTGATGCGTAATGTTTTCGATTTCTACTGTACAATAAGATAATTTACAATAAGATGAGAATTTACTAATAGGTTCTTTCATGAATTCGGTTTGAAATTAGATACGTATCTGGTATGTCTATACCTTTTCAGTTGTTTGTAAATATTAAGTCAGAAGGTCAGAGCATAACAGACTCACATATTTAATATTTATTCAGTATAGTTACTTAAAGTTACACAATATGCAATGTGTATCAAAATTTTTTAATTTTGGATATTTAGGCCAAACTTCACATTTACATATACTTAAAATTAAGGGAAAACTGAAAATTTTAAATGATCTATTGATTTTAAGCCAGTGATGACAAGTTTTGAAATACGTTTACAGGAGTTCCTTGTACAATTGTTGCATGAGGAGAAAGCAAAGGCAGAGTTGTTGCTGCAGACGACACCAGGAGGTGTACGAGAGCAGGAAATGTCAGCACAGCTACTGGCCGACCCACTTGTCTTCATACGACGCTGGATTGGTGAGGTCTGTAATAGTGTATATTACAGAAATTTTTGTCATGAAACCAGGGAAAATTTGTATTGGCTAAACTGCCAAACCTGTTTTAAGCAAGCAGCTAACGGAGCTAAGGGAGCTGCTGGTTAAGGTAAGTTGAAATTAGAACAGAAATTCTATATGGGAAGTTAACTGACTGGCTGCTAAAGACAAGTGGTTGCCTATTACAGGTTTCCAGTAGGGCAGGTTCAGCTGTACACATAAACATTGAGCTAGATTTGAACTATTTTCACTAATGTTAGAATGTTACTTCAGGCTAATCCTAAATGCATGTACTGGTACACAGAAGAAAGCTGAACATTCATTCAAAGGAAAAAGTGCCACGCACTGTGGACAACAGTACCTATTCCTGTCAAACTGGCAAAAATATATTTCTCAGATAATTTAGAGTTTGTTTTACACTTTCCAGTGAAAAACTATCATGTATCAGTGATAAAAAAATAACATTTCCACTTTTTAATGCAGGAAAGATATCAATTTTATTTTTCACTGGTATGGAACTACACTTGAATACAACAGCACATCATTCGTAAATAATCTGAAATTCTTTCGGAAATATATTTCAATTAACATGTAGATATATACATGTTGTATAGGCAAACATAATGATAATATGCTGCACCTAATTGAAATGCAAAAGAAACCCTGAAATCTTGTAAAACTATTATACATTTTATCAGCATAAATATTGTAATGTCATGAAGCACGGCAGTGGCATGGGTAGAATGAGTATGTTTAAGTTAAAAGTCAACAAAAAAAATGTAAAATAAAATGTTTTACATATAAGACCCAAATATCTTTCAGTACTAAACACTGTTTTACATTTACACCAGTGGTTGTGCCAGTCATGAAAATATTGCATCTGGTGTGCTTTCAGTGAACATTTGTGGCTTTATTAGAACTGCTATATTTTACCTTGATATTATTTCAGGGTTTTGTAAGTATTCTAGATGCCCCGAGTGTGATGTATATCTGGGACCAGTGCTTCCTCCAGAACTGGCACAGCACTGTCATAGAAAACTTCGTTGTAGCATTACTCGAGCTGTTAAGACACAAGTTTATGGCTGCCAGGGACTATCTTGGTATGAAAGAGGTGAGTATGCAACATTATATGTGTCATCCCTTATTCAGCTCCAAAAAATAAATGGATGCACCCCACCCATTCCCCATCCACAAACACACTCATGTTGGGCTGAATGAGTGGTCTCATGAGCACTATCTCCTTACAGCTGTGGGTTTGAAATTTTATGTGAGATGTAGTATTCTTTCATGTAATGAAGCTCTCCAGCTGGCTCATGAAAGTTTGGTAGTTTCAACTGGATGCCAGTACCATATATGAAAAGAATATCCTCAGCTGCACATGGGATCAGCCTCCACCATTAAGACGCTCTGAAATTGCCATTTGTCAATAAGACTTTAAATCCAGCAAACAATATTCTTAAAGTTAGTGTACCACATCCTCCAGGAGGTCAGATTGTGAAAATGAAAGTAAGAACTCCAAGAAGTTCAGTGATACTGTATCAATTTGGTAATTTACCCATTTACTTAAGTTGTTGTAAGTTTCTTAATTTTGTTTAACATTTATGGTTTCCCTTCAGATTATAATGGACACACTTTGCATGTGGTCATTTTATCTGTGCATTAGCAAGATATAATAGCATGCTCTTTCTATTCTAGGTGTTTCTTAGAGAGCCATGTAAGGTATATACCATAGATTTACAGCAGGCCTGGATCCATATGGAGAGAGGGAATGACCCGTCAGATATACCGTTCCTAAACAGGCAAAGACCTAAGTAAGTATTGTATAATAAGATTTCGGAGACAGTTCTCTGTATTTTTCTGTTAGGCTTTTTATCCACCAGATCGTACTCAAGTGTATGGTCACTATAGATACACCTATAGCTCAAGGTTTGAAAAGAGTGATCTAAATGTTCATGTTATTCAGAGGTTTCGAGTGGTCCAAATATAGAAAATGTGAAGAAAATGTCCGAGCATCAAATGAATAGCTTGAGTGAGCATTGGTGCTTGAGCTGTCAACACTCAAGCAAGCGGTGTTTTACTGTAGTGGGAAGCAGTCATTTAGGTATAGAGGTTTAGAGTCCATATCTGTTGGTAGTGGGTTCAAAGTCTGGTTTAAAATAGAATTTGCTATTAATGATATCCACAAGCACAAATATGGATGTAGTGTTAAGACTACTAAGATACTGAGTGCAGTTTATAGAGAGTATGTTACCTCATTTTCTTTACAAACGACATTTAGAAATGGTTGGTGTAAACTAAGCTACATTTTTCTGAATATAATAACTTGAGATTCTTGCTTTGTGAAAATAATTCTTTATACTCTTGATACCTTAGAATTCATATTGATACATTTTGTATTAATTTTAGCACCCCGTCATCACGTATGAGCCAGGTATCATACCCATTCAGTGACCCTGAAGGTGGAATTCTCAACCCGTGTGGACTCAAAGATGTCAAGTTAGAACTTGTCATACCATCAGAGGTCATGCAAAGGGTAAGTATTTTGAGGACATCAATTACTGTAGATTGGACAATATTTGTGATGCTTTCATTTTTGCTAATATTTGTAAGTGAGCTACTCGCGTATTTAATATATTCATTAATATTTATCTACATCATGCCCTAGAAGACAAACACGCACATTTCACAAATTCTTAACACTTAAGAATGAAGCCAATATGAAAAATACCTGATCCACAATACCAGTATTTGTTTACAAAACTAAAGCAAATTCAGACATTAAGAGGAGAACAGCAATCCTTTAATTTTGCATCTGGAAGATTTTAAAAGTGTAAAGTAAATGTGTGGTGTTTCTTTAATTTAAATTCTTATGAAATGTTCAAATGTTCAGGAAGATTCCTTGCAGGAAAAAAGTCTTATCACATGTTTGACACCATGGAGAGAAATAAAGTCATTACATAACTGAGATGTTACACTTGTGTAATAGTGCTAGTATGTTGACATTGTTTGAAGCACAGGAGTCAGCCAAATTACTGTCTGTAATAGGTGAAGAAAGAAGAAATGTCAATGTTTTGGCAGGAAAAGCTGATTTTTGATAAAAAGAATATTACATTTGTGTCTGTCTGTATTGAATTTGTTATACTTGTTGAATTAAAATAATAAAATGCTGGGGAGAGCCTCACATTTAGGGGGCATTAATAAGGGAATATGTGGTAACTTACTTTATCCTCCAGTTTACAAGATGAATAACATTTTTCTTGAAGAGTTGTCAATATGGGTAAACAATGTCTCTCATTAATATTAGACATACATTTCTTATTAATTCAGGAGCCATGGTTAGCTAGTGTAGATCCCAACAGTTTAAAGCTGAATGTTGTAGCTTACTTTGGGGAGGTACGACTTAAGTCAAATAGCTCTATGATGCCTTCAAATGTGATCTCTACAACACAAGATAGCTACGGAAACACCATTTATCAGGTAGTCAGTTTACTTTATTGATAACACTTTTAGTTCTTTCTTTGTTAAATGTTTTGTCTAATATTATAGCATAACAACAAGTTCAGCAGTATTTCATTGTTTAACGATTGTCTACTAGACTGGTTACCGTATGTAGTCAACAATGGTTAAACAAATGAAATGCCTCTGGACTATACCATTTACTAACATGCTCTTAGCAAAAGACTGACTACTTCAGTCAAGCTGTCACAGGTAACATTGACATTCTTAACACCAAAAATAAACAGAAAATATAGTTTTTTTTATTTGGATTATGTTTTTTTTAAATTCAGTGGATTGACCTGTTTACATAATCCATGAAAACTAGTCCTAGATAAACATTACTGATTTTATGGTAAAGATATATGTAGGAGAAAGGTATAAATATTGGAAATTGTTCCTTATTACACATTTGATAAATACCCTATTGCTTGACTGAAACTTTTACCAGATTCTTTTAGGTTTAGGTTCATATTTGATGTACTGGCTTGTTAGACAGTCCCAGCATATCTACCCAGCACAGAAGAATTAAATATGATGTTATATTTGTTGCATAACATTGAAGTATGTCTTGATTTTTTCAGATTGTTTATCCAGAAGACAAGTTTATATTCAGGGACCTAGATTTGGCCCCGTATGATCTTGAAAGGGAAATGGGAGCATATCCCTATGCTATTGTGAGAGTTGACTACACCCTGATAGACCCATCTTCTCCAAGTATGTGCTTTGTTAAACTAGGTTTGAAGTTGTAACTTTATTGTAGCTATAAAAAAGTGTGTTCTTGTCTAATAGTTATGAAGTAGATGATTTTCGAAAATAGAACTGGTCAAATGGTTGAGGTTAAATCTTTCTCTGCCGTTGCTTAAAGCAGTGACTGGGGCACAAGATGATTAAGTTTAATGTATAATAGTCAACAGTAATGATTATCACTGATTAGTGCCTAATGTGATTTGTGCACAATGATTTTCAGTGTGATTTTTTTTTTTCTGGAAAGTTTTGACTTTTCTTAGAGATTTTAGATTTTTTGTTGATCTTAGTCATATAAAACTAATAGAACTTTGCTTTTTACAGAAAATAAGAAGTTGATTCCAGTGGGCTGGGCTAGAATTCCATTGTTCCAACGCCAGCATCTTCATGGTGCAACATCAGTTACCTCCCTTGACATAAAATGGGACCTTCAGGAAGGAGAGCGGACCTACGACCTCCATCCAGGAGAGATCCCAGACTCTCTAATCTCAACCCAGCCCGTGACCCCACAAGAGTATGGCCAGCCACAAGAAGGTTAGAAATGATTAATGTATTATATACAGTGAAACAATGCTCGCTCAAGCATGATGCCTCTGGTACCAGAGCTGACAAAATAAGTCATCATCATCATCATCATCATCATTTTGAGAAATATTTGCAAATGGATAAAAATACATTACACATGCGCAACAGGGAGGTCTGACTTCTTCCAAATAGAAGTTCCTTTGTATTCAGTAGGATAAAAATTGATAAAAACATCTCTAAGAGACTAGCAGGTGTGTTGGTTGGCCAGGACCAGTTGGAAACCTTCCATGGCTTTCTGGACAACAGCAGTTGTCCTATGGTCCCTAGCCATTTTCGATATATTCTGTCAGAATTGATCACTAAAAACAATAGATAATTTGAGCATTATTCCCATCTCCTCTGACATTGAGCAATTGAGATTTTGATGTAGTTCACGACATTTTTCAGGGCAAATTTTGAATTTTACTTTCTTTATTGGAGTCCTAGTATTGTATTAGCAGAGTCTTGTCAAGCCCATTTGAGCCATTCATATGAAAAAAAAACAACATGAAATGTCTGATTGCTTAATGCTTTCCTTAATGAAATTTATTTTTATATGGTATTCACTTGAAGTTTTCATTTCAGGTTATCTAATTTAGTTTTAAAACCTCAGGTTGTAGGTTAAAAATTTACAAAGTTTTTCAATTTCGAAACTAAAATGCTTCTATCTTAATTGTTTTTAACAGGAGCAATTCTTGGATACAATTCCAAGTTGACAGCGCTGATCTTTGATCCCAAAAATGAACCCCAGGGTAAATTTAAAGCCTCTCTACCACCTCAGATGCCGCCTACAGACACAAGGAAACCTACTCCCGTCCCATCTCCCAGGTCTGTATTGAATATGTGAAATTGCTTAATGTGGGTTTTGTCTATATAGTATTTAGCTGGAAACATATAATATATATTTGTATAAACAAAAGAGTTACTTTTATTTTAATGAGACTTTCAAAGGGAAAAATCTTTATCCCATTCCATTGATTTTGTAATACAAGCATTTTAGTATTCCAATAATTCTTCAAATAAGGGCTGTTCATTAAATTTACTTTTCTGGATGAAAATTTCTAGTTGGGCAAACCGGTTAGAATGATTAAAATTTTGTAAGTTTCTAAAGTTATTCAAATGATTTAGGAATTCAAATAACTGCAGATGTTCATGTTCTCTCCAAAATATTTTAAACAAATCCTTGACGTGTTCAAAATAAGTCATCAAAAATTCGAGAAACCATTATTTTTAGCTCACCTGTCACAAAGTGACAAGGTGAGCTTTTGTGATCGCGCGGCGTCCGTCGTCCATCGTCCGTCCGTGCCTGCGTGCGTGCGTCCGTGAACTTTTGCTTGTGACCACTCTAGAGGTCACATTTTTCATGGGATCTTTATGAAAGTTGGTCAGAATGTTCACCTTGATGATATCTAGGTCAAGTTCGAAACTGGGTCACGTGCCATCAAAAACTAGGTCAGTAGGTCTAAAAATAGAAAAACCTTGTGACCTCTCTAGAGGCCATATATTTCACAAGATCTTCATGAAAATTGATCAGAATGTTCACCTTGATGATATCTAGGTCAAGTTCGAAACTGGGTCACGTGGGGTCAAAAACTAGGTCAGTAGGTCTAAAAATAGAAAATCCTTGTGACCTCTCTAGAGGCCATATTTCTCAATGGATCTTCATGAAAATTGGTCAGAATGTTCAGCTTGATGATATCTAGGTCAAGTTCGAAACTGGGTCATGTGCGGTCAAAAACTAGGTCAGTAGGTCTAAAAATAGAAAAACCTTGTGACCTCTCTAGAGGCCATATTTTTCAATGGATCTTCAGGAAAATTGGTCAGAATGTTTTCCTTGATGATATCTAGATCAAGTTCGAAACTGGGTCACATTGGGTTAAGAAATAGGTCAGTAGATCTAAAAATAGAAAAACCTTGTGACCTCTCTAGAGGCCATATTTTTCATGAGATCTTCATGAATATTGGTCAGAATGTTCACCTTGATGATATCTAGGTCAGGTTCGAAACTGGGTCACGTGGGGTCAAAAACTAGGTCAGTAGGTCTGAAAATAGAAAAACCTTGTGACCTCTCTAGAGGCCATATTTCTCAATGGATCTTCATGAAAACTGGTGAGAATGTTCAGCTTGATGATATCTAGATCAGGTTCATAACTGGGTCATGTGCGGTCAAAAACTAGGTCAGTAGGTCTAAAAATAGAAAAACCTTGTGACCTCTCTAGAGGCCATATTTTTCACGAGATCTTCATGAAAATTGGTGAGAATGTTCACCTTGATGATATCTAGGTCAAATTTAAAAGTGGGTCACGTGCCTCCAAAACTAGGTCATTAGGTCAAATAATAGAAAAACCTTGTAACCTCTCTAGAGGCCATATTTTTCAATGGATCTTCATGAAAATTGGTCAGAATTTTTTATCTTGATGATATCTAGGTCACTTGTGCTCAAAAACTAGGTCATTATGTCAAATAATAGAAATAACGACGTCATACTCAGTTCAACACTGGGTCATGTGGGGATAGGTGAGCGATTCAGGACCATCATGGTCCTCTTGTTACTTTTAGACAACCTACACCAAGAAAGACACCGACACCGACACCAGCCCCACCTTCGAGGACATTAAATGAAGCACCTTGGGTGCCTCACGTCAAGGAAAAAACTAGAGGGGATCCCAAACCAACAGGCCTAGAAGAACCCTTTGATCTATATATAGACAGTGTACGGTTCATTCCAGACAATGCTACTATTGTTAAGGTGTGTAAACATGATGTTAAACCTGGGTAGGTCAAAGCTGATGTCAAAAAGAATTCTACAGTTCTGTTTTGGTATCATTTATACAATTTGTTATCATGAAAGAATGTTACAGTAAAATCATTTAATTTCATGGGCACGAAATTTCGTGGTTTTGGTCAAAACGGCAATTTCGTGGGGATATGAATTCGTGGATTTTAACTTTTGAACATTAAATGAATGGGAAGTTTACTTCTTCGTTGGGATGATATTTCGTGGATTGACTCAACCACAAAATCCATTCCATGAAAATTAGTCCCCCACGAATATTAATGCTTTCACAGTATGTCACTGGCTTTAATCACTTGCCCCTCACTGCTGGTGGTTTGAAACTTTGCTTTGGATGTAGAATTCTTTCAAAGAGAAAAACCAATCCAGCTGGCTTATGAAAGGTTGATGGTTCTACCCAGGTGCTTGTTTGTTTTTGAAATATTGTCTGGATGGGCCCATGGGGTCTTCCTTCATAATCAAAAGCTTGAAAGTTGCTATATGATTGAGTTGGTATGACATTAAGTCCAACAAAATTGATTGTATGCTTACTGTGTGAAAATTTTAAGATGGGTCCAAAATAGTAATACATATGAAGGTAAACGTACATTTATACTTAAATGTCCACCTGTATTTTGTAGTCTTTCCATTTCTTAATTATGATTCATAAAAGTATGAGATTGAATATATTTCTTTCTATGAATCAGTGTAAATAGAAGTTTGCTTTTCAGAAAGTGAAATAAGTATTTTCCTGCAAGCCATAGATGATGCAGTTTAAATGCAGTTATTGCATTGTTTAGATTTTCTTCAAAGGGTGAAATGAAGCATGAACTCTCTTTTAGCATTTTATTTCATTTTTTCATGGCATTTATGAAAATAGTTTAGACATCCTTACATTCAGACAGATAATTCAGACATCCTTACATTCAGACTGATTATTCAGACATTCTTAAATTGCTTAGATAATTCAGACTTGCTTAAATTCAGATAGATATTAAATTCAGACATCCTTAAATTCAAATATTATTAAACGATACGCTTGTTTTCCCCCCAGGTGACCGGAAGAATTCTACGCACAGGTTCTGTCGGTAATGTTGAGGATATATTAGTACTGCCTGACCTGAACAGCTCGGCCCGCAGTCCAACGTTCAGTTATCGTCTCACAATAAATATGGAGAAGAAAGAAGCGGACCCAGGAATGCTGGCATTCCTGCGAGTTTACTCTGTAGATATTGTCGGCGATACAATTGGAGTGATAGGCAGCTGTCTCGTTCCATTCTTTGATAATAAAAAGGTTTGTTACAATGTCATCTCAATACAACAAACACTGCTGACAACACTAAAATGTGTTATACAGAGTTTGTTGCTCTGGAGAGGTTAATATACTAAAATATTCATCTGTGGGAAAAAATAACTATCTTTCAAGAGACTTGTATTACTCTTTTGTGAAGTGGTGAACAGGGCTTAGGGGGCTTCCATGGCTGAGTAGTTAAAGTTGCTAACTTCAAATCTCGTGCCTTGCTCTGCTTTTGGTTCTAAATCTTGCTTAGGATGCAACATTCTTAATGTGAGGAAGCCATCCAGCAGCCTTACTGGAGGTTGATGGTTCTACTCAAAGTGCCCGCCCATGCCTGAAATAATGCTGTGAGGGACACCTGGGGTCTTCCCTTGAGAAGTCACCATCTAACCTAAATTGTGTTGGTGAGACACTTGACCAAACAGAACAAGAAACAAAGAACAATGTTTATACTGTATTAAAAAGTTCTCATATATTTTTTGTTGTGATGGAAACACAAAAAGTTCCCATTCGTTAGCACTGGAGTGCATACTTCCAGTTTGTTAATTAATTTGCCTATTGCAAGTAATTAGGCAGAATTAATGTTTTTCATTACTGAGGTAAAAATTATTGAGTGAAAACTACTATTTCATGGGGATATGAACTGGTGGATTACAATTTCTGAACATAAAAATGAATGGGAAATTTACTACAAATGTAGTTTTTGAGTTGGCTAAACGCTGAAAGCGTTTTGACGAGTCCTTGCTGTTCAGCGATTCTCTAAATGGACCAAATAACAGAGTGAAGGGATGTAGTTACATTAGATTTCTCAAACTTCAAACAGTTCACTGCATGAATGAAGTTAAGTTGTGTCAATTCCCTTTGCTATGACCAATATACGATGTAATCTGTCATATTTATGACTTGTAATTGTGCAATACTCGAATGTAACTCATTAAGCATAAATGTGCATTTTATGAATTGCGCAGGCTTACAAAGCTTGCGTAACATCCAGCGAAAGACAAAAAATAGTTCCACAGGGCTCCAGATAAGATGCGTATTAGCGTAAATTACGTATAGAATAATGCAAATACGCATGTCTGATAATTTCTAAGCGTATAAAAACGTATATAAAATTACAGAAATGCACACAATGCTTTTTTAAAAACAAAATCTGAATCGTCTGGATGCGTTAGGTAACGTAGCAAATCCCGATCAGCCTTAATTCTCCCACATTGAACGTATACACGCATCGTATGATTTCTATAAACTTTTCATGGGTTGAATTTTGCAGTCGTTAAACGGATAAATTATCGGAAGAAGAAGCTCTTACTGGTTTGTTTAGTTACTACAGATATTAAAAATGATTTTAATTCTTATTTTTCGAGAAATAAACAAATCAGCGAAACATTAAATTGTATTTTCTTGTAGTTTTTGAAATCGAAAGTAGATCGTCTATGTTTGGCTGCTTTCACGAAACGAAATAACTTTTTTATGAAAAGATTTAAATAAGAGGTAATTTAACCATAAACTTCAATGTCAGATACTGCCAATTGCTGATAAATGTCTTCGTATCATCACAATTTGTAAAATATATTGTTGAAACTGGAGAAAAGTGTAATCGTATCCGGATATAATATTTTGGGTAAATATCAAGCTGTGTTATGAAATTTTAACATTCAAGTAACATACATGATAGATATTATTGTAACAGAAATGATTCTAGAATTTATTTTTATTACACCTACATATAATCTATGTCAGACTCGTATTCTAGTCCTGAGGCATGATCTGAAAGTAAAAAGATGAAGTGACAGTCATACTTTGGATATTGTAATTCTTGAAAGAATCTAGATTGTAACCTTTCTGGAATTTTGACTGGTTTGGATAATTTGCTTAAGATTCAGGTTCGCAAAAAAATGAAACCGTCACCCATTCTGCTTTTCATGATGACACATGTCTTGATTTTTGCAGTCAGTAAGCGGATAAATTATCCCGAGAAAGAGCTCTTACTGATTTGTTTAATTACTACTGATTTTAGAAATGATTTTATTTTTCGAGAAATAAACAAATCGGCGAAACATTAAATTGTATTTTCTTGTAGTTTTTGAAATCGAAAGTAGATCGTCTATGTTAGAGTGCTTTGACGAAACGAAACAATTTTTTTTATGAAATGATTTAGATAATTTCACCGTAAACTTCAATGTCAGATACTGCCAATTGCTGCTAAACTGTCTTCATATCATCACAATTTGTAAAACATATTGTTGAAACTGGAGATTTTGGCAGTATAAAAGAAAGTCTAATCATATCCGGATATAATATTTTGGGTAAATATCGAGCTGTGTTATGAAATTTAAACATTAAAGTAACAGACATGATAGACATTATTGTAACAGAAATGATTCTAGAATTTATTTTTATAATACATACATAGAATCAATATCAGACTTATATTCTAGTGCTGAGGCATGACCTGAAAGTAAACATATGAAGTGACAGTCATTCATACTTTGAATATTGTAATACTAAAAAGAATCTAGGTAATATTTAGAAATTGAAACATAAAATTTCAGTTGGAAATCGCACCAAAGGCTGTATCAAGGGTCTACATTTTCAAAATTTCCTTGTGGTGATACCCCAAACCCTACTTGCAGGAGGGGGTATCCTCCCACACCCTCCCCCCTTATTGCCACTTTACAGTTTGATACATTTGCCCTTTTACCACCTGCCACAATGCCCATTTCAAAATCTGACTGCAGTTCAAAGCGGGAAGGAACACCCCTCCCCACACCCACCCTGCTACCGACCACGTAAAAATGGCTCAAACATTTTTTCAGCCCAGTCTGGGCCTGTCTGTCTACATGAATCAAAACGGATAATTGAAAGTACATAGACTTGGGGACTACTGACATGGTTTTGAAGGGGTTAACAGGTCTGAAATAGAATAAATGATGGTTTTAACTAAAAAAGAACTGCATTTATTAATATTGGTTATCTTTTCCGAAATTGGTAGCTAGTCCGAGTAACTTCTCTTAGTTTCGAATGCGCAATTTTCCTGTCAGTGTAAACATTCATGACACTATATATTGACACTCAGCAACATTTATCTTTAAACGCAAAAGTAAGTATACTTTAAATTCACATCCTTTATAATATGATTGAACAATACCTAGCGTGTGACACGGTTATTGCCAGGCCCCTTATCTGTAAAATATCTGAACAGTTTTTTCGTCCATCCGTTACAAATTGTATGTGGCAATCCGCGCTATAAAATTTCAATATATAAATTTTCATATTCAAATTTTATCATGTGCGAATATATACCAGCCGATAATTGCCTGTTTTGGTAATGCCGGAGGCAAATGTTTACTGGAAAAATATTTATAGTAATGGGCAGTATCTTAGTGTCACCTGTCAAATTGTAGTTTGTACTTTCAACATTTTTATTTTTGTGAACCACTCTTCAATTTAAGAGAAATATATTGGGTTTAAATACTTGTATAATGTCAATCAAAGTTTTACTAGGCATCGATTGAATGTCCATTTCATCTATTGTAACAAAATCTCTGTTCAATTGGGGAAAAAAACTAAAACCAAACTGAAACTGGTAGACTATACTACCAGTACATCAATCATTAGCCGACTCTCAGGCCCTTCAGGCCTTTGATTTTGGATTAAATTTCACGGAAATGAGCCCCCCCTCCCCCCCCCCCCACCCCCAACAACCACAAATATAAATGATTTTACAGCAGTTTGTGCAGTGAGGGGTAATTCTTGTAAAATCCCATAATAATTGAATAATGAAAAGAAATGTAGATGAATATTTTGTGTCTTTCAGAAGTTACGTGTTGGAGGTTTCCAGTATCGCTTACACAATGGAATGCCGGTGCTAGCCCAGCCTACGGGGATATCGGGGATAAAACCCACAGATTTGGACACTATACCAGCTATGCCTGGGTCATCAATGCTGGTGCGGATCAGACCTCATACAGAGGTAGGTAACAAGCGCATTGCATTCAATGTTACTTTTACAAGCCCTGTAAGAGAAATGGCATGTAAAATATCTAGTCCTGCTTTCAATGCAAATTTATTATGTCCCCATTTGAAGGAGAGGGTGTATATTGTTATGCACATGTTGGTCCATCCGTTCGTTGGTGGGTAGTCGAGCTAGTTTCAAAGAATTTAAATAATTTTTCCTATTGGAAGAAAACTTCCTTCATAGTTTTGAATATTCAAAAATACTAAATACTAAGTGTTGACTGGTTGGTCAAATATTCAGGTGGATTCAGAATTGTATGCAGATTATAAAAGATGGATTCTTAGATTAGAGATTCATGAGTTTGTTACACTATATCATGTTTTATGCAAGATTTGTAAAATAAAGCAGATCTAAGATTCTCATAAGAACATTACGGTGATCCAAATGAGATCTTGTTTCAATGAGGACAGTTTCTTTGCATTTAGTTAAATTAATTGTCTTGGCATTTGATGTAATGGTCACAGTGATGTGTAATTACATGAGAAAACTGCCAGTTTTGATAATGTTTTTATGCCCCCGAAGGGAGGCATATTAGTTTTCAGCTGTCTGTCCGTTCGTTAGTTCGTCACAACGTTAACTTTTTGCATGAAGGCACTTTACTCACAAACCACTGCACCCACGACCTTCAAACTTCACTTGCTGATAGTATTTATTGAGTACACGACCCCTACTGACTTTGGGGTCACCAGGTCAAAGGTCAAGGCACTGTGGGGGCATTTGTCACCATTAGTGACAGGTCTTGTTTTTTTATGTGAATGGATTGTGAAACCTTTTAGGTTTGTGTACGGATTTATATTTTTTGTTGTCTCTACAGGAACAAGCACCATACCCCCAGTATTCGTCTGGTTACTTTGAATCTTCGGCGTGCGAACCCACCACCTCAGAATACCGGATATTTCGCAGTTACGGCGAGCACATGGCATACCCGTCATCAGTGAGAGAAATGATACAGAGAATCATGGAGACTGATGGACTACCACCTCATGGTCAGTTTGAAATACTGTTTAAAAAAATTGCATTGCCAATAATTTGTTGATCTGTGCCATGTATGAAACCATGTTCTTTTCTGATGTATATATAACTTAGGATATAAAATAGCATTGCTAAATGTAAACAGTTTCTAAGACATTGCAGTTCTTGAGCATATATCAGGAAAGGGTATGTCAAAGTTAACTTGGGCTTACTGGATAAAAAATAAAATGTTACGCCCAAATGCAAAACCACTGTAGCCTCACTCTGTTGCAGTAGTTCTGCACATTTGAAGAACTAGAAGGGATGGCATAATGCCATTTATCCTTAAAACTAAAATTTAAGCCCAGATCAGGCATACTAGAGTGTGAATCAGATTATGAGTAAATGGCAACTATTGTTTAATTAATAAAACTGGCAATGTTTTAAAGATTAGATTTATGAACAAATGTGTTGACATGTGAAAAATATCCATATATGGTCATAAAATCAGGAGATTTGTGAAACTCTTTAATCATCTGCAAGTCTCAAACTTTGAAAAAACATTGAGTGGGACTGTTATTTTACCGGTATGTTATTTTGATTGAATTTTCTGGATTGATGCAACCACAGAATTCATGGAGGTTTTTCCCTAATGAATATTTATGACTTCACAGTATTGTTTATTGTCACAGGTAAATCTGACACAGAACTTGTTGACTGGTTGAAAAATAGACTAGATATTAGACAGCACTTGACACCAGGTCGACCTGCCGGTGATCTGTCTCTTCTACGATGTGTTCGTTATAAACTCAAGATGGGCCTCAAAGTTCAGATCAACCAGGTGTATGGAATGCCAGGTAAACAGAACTAAAATATGGAGGACTTCTGTGTCAGTGTAACGCTTATTCTTTTCCATATGTGTCTTTAACTTTTAGCCTGCTGGCGGCAAGTGATTCTGCCTTTGTGACCAGTGTTGGCTGATCTTGGTCTGCAGTGTTTGCTATTCAGACAGTAAATTTTCAGAAGATACCCCTTTGAATAATAAAAGGTACTGCCCATATTTAATGATGGACCAGTCCATTTTAGAAATTCAGGCAGGTAAAGATGAAGCTTTAAAGCAGTTACTCAGACTCTTACAGTAGATTAAAGGCTTCATCACATTACAGTATTTTTATGCAGCAATAATTTTTTCTTTTCATCTGTCCCATGTTATTTAATGATGATGAAGTTATCTCTCGATTTTGTTCTAGTTTTCAGATGAAAATTCGCACAAGATTTTAACAAATTTGATCTGGGTGTATAAGAGGTTTCTAGCAAAATACTGCTGATTTTGGTGCAAACCTGGGACCCTGTCTTATAAGCTGTCTGCCTTATAAACAAATATATACATTAATAAATTGATGCTAATTTTTAAACAAATACAAGGGGTTCGAGAGAAACACAAATGTTATGAATAATGGAAGGTACCTCCAAAGTGATAGATAAGGGTACTCCATTTCAGAAACATTCTTCATTGGCTGGTGACATCTCTTTATTCAAAATTTGATGCTGCATATACATATAGCCATAAGACAGCAAGTTGGACTGTAGTGGCTTAAAGTTAATAGAGTAAGTGATAACTTGAATTCTCATATTTCAGAGGGTGTATATATTCAATGTTTTGGGAGAGTAGCGCCGGGAGCAAAGGTCCTCAGTATGGAGCAAACAGCCGATGGTTTTGGGGGTGAAGAGAAATTTGTGACCCTAAAACACAATTTTGACAGTTACCAGTCAGCACAGGAGTGGACAGATGATCCCACTGTAAGATATGTTTACAATAATTGAAGAAATTGATTTTAATTTATAATGTAATACCTTCCCCAAAAGTTATAAAACTGAATATGCAGACAGGTCTTAAACTACAACTTTGCCATTTGTCAATTTCAAAATTGTCTGTGGAAACAGCTAGTCAGATCCATGCATTTTAAGACGGGTCTCCGATTTCAGTATTATAATCTCTGACCTTGCAGTGGTGCATAGGTTGAGCTTAGGATTCCAATGGCAGAGGTCATGGATTTTAATCCTGCAAGGTGTGGATTTTGGTCATGGTCTCTGGTAGTGCAGGAAATAGTTATCATATGAGCCGTGCTATGAGAAAACCAACATTGGCTTTGCGACCAGCATGGATCCAGACCAGCCTGCGCATCTCACGCAGACTGGTCAGGATCCATGCTGTTCGCTTTCAAAGCCTATTGGAACTAGAGAAACTGTTAGCAAACAGCATGGATCCTGACCAGACTGCCCAGATGCGCAGGCTGGTCTGGATCCATGCTGGTCGCAAAGCCACTATGTTGGTTTTCTCATGGCGCAGCTCATATATATTTGACATAAGATAGAAGTCTATTTCAGAAATCCGTAAAATGTAAAGTAGATATGTTTTTATTCAAAATCAGTCTTGATGCAATTAACATTGAAAGCTCAAGAGTGCTTAAATTCTGTGGATTGACACTACCACAAAGTCCACGCAAAATTAGTTCCACAGGAAAACTGATGATTTCACAGAAAATGACTGTTTTTTTTGAAGAGTAACATCTATTCTGAATGCTTAGCTAGTGAAATAGCTGTTCAGATTTGAGGTATTATACCACCATAGTTGAACTGTTCTTCAGTTGCATTTCTTCTCTCTTTTTTTCAGCATTTACATCCATTTTACGACCAAAACTCCTGCCTTGTGATACAGTTGTTTGGTTTAGAGGTACAGTATCACCCTAGACCAGATCATAGAGAACCAGGTGCTGTGAAAGATGTCCGAGGTAATGAGCTCTCACTGGAAGACGAGGATCGGATCATCGGCTGGACTGTGCTCCCTTTGTTTGAAGGGTGAGTACTGTATGATAGTAGTAATTTTTGTCGGAATTTTTATTTTTTTTATTCTACAGTGAAACACTGCTTGCCTTAGCATCAATACGCGAGCACCCAGTCTCTATTGAGCAGTTTATGTGATCCCCGGACATGTTCCATATATTTTTTGTGTTAGAATATTCTTAACCCTTGTAATGGGAGCCTTTTCCTCATCCCGCCTTGAGACCTGGAACAATCAGTGTTTTACTGTATTTTCAAATTGTTATCTTTTGTCAGTTTAGTGCTTTCCAACAATTTTTTTTTCTTCTGTGTGTACAAATTATTTACAATGAAAAGATGTGATTATATTAGTGGAAGAAAGAATAAAAAAGAGATTTTTGTTGAAATGGAAGATTTTTTTCTTGCTAGCATTTATACATTGATAGCAGATATGGGAATTTGAACACAGAAAATGTTGCTGTGATTAATTTTTCTCAGGGGATATTTCCCTTAGTAGCAGAGTAGTTAAGGTTGCAAAATTTGAATCATTTGCCCCTTTTTAATGTGGGTTCAAAATTTTGCTCTGGGTGTAGAATTTTCTATGTTAGAAAATCATCCAGCTGGCTTATGGAAGGTTAGTGGTTCTGCCAAGATGACACCCTCAGGCAGGGGCACCTGCTGCCTTCCTGCACTGTAAAAACAAAAACTGGAAAAGTCACCATATGACCTAAATTGGGTCTGTGTGACTGTATTACCAACAAATTTTAGCTATTTTGAAAATGAAAGACCTACTTGACAAGCTTTAAAGATTGAAAGAACTTCAAACTGTCTACGGACTGTCTGCATAATGACTAACATCCTCTGGCACTACACATGTCAAATGTGTTTTATTGATTAGTCATGATTTTCACAATAGTCATGTATCTGTGTTTCATGCAAAGAAGTTGTCAGTTACATGTGGAGATCAAATTAGTAATAGACAATGTATAACCTTGAAAACTATATAGTCCACGTCAATTCACAGGTTTCTTTCATTTGGAAGAGAGTGATATGTGCTAGGTTACTTCTGTTTTGATTCCAATGGCCTAATGACTGAAATTAAGACATTCCAGGGCTAAAGGAAATTAAAGAATCAGTTTGGAGACCAGTCTCCGAACTCCAGCATCTGATAGGCTGTTTCTGAGGACAAATTCAAAATGAACCAATAGCAGTGTTGCATTTCTAGACTGGTCTTCAAAATCAGTTTTATAGAACCTTTACAAGTGAGTCCCTTCTGTGATATGGAAATCATTATGTCAAGTTGTATTTTGTTGATATTGAATTACAGAAACATGTTTAACAGTGTACCATGGTAAGTTAAGAACACAGGATTTGGTAGAGTGTTCTTTTGTTATGTGTGTTGTTAGACAGAAATAAATGATTTCACATTTGAACAGAAATTTCAGTAAAGCCTTATAGTTTTGTATAAGTGGTTAATTGCGCAATGTGGAAGCATTTGTGATTTTTGCAAATGAGAAATATTCACAGAGTGGGTCATAGATGTATGCCCAAAAAATGAAGTCATTATTATTCAATTATAAATCCTAGACTGTGAACATTATATATGTATTTCACATTGATAAAAATATTCACAAGTATTTCCACATGCACAATGTATACCTTCAGTGTTACAGAACATTTATTGTGACACAGAAATATTCACTTACATATGACTTTCATTTGTGTGTTCTAGAGAGAGATTTAGCTGATATATAGACAGAGAAATTGGATAGAAGTTCTTTGAAGGTTTTAAGAGACTATTACACAGACTATAGAATTATATGTGAGGAAAAAGTAGAAACTGTCTTTTTAACTCTGTTGTTCAGAGGGTCTTTTTGTTTGTATCTGCCAATAGTTATGTGCCACATGTTCTAATCACATTTTTGTTTTTGGAGTTAACCTGGTTGGTATATTGGTATAATCAGTTATTGGTTAAATTCTCACGAAAAAATGAAAGACGTTTGAGTCGGATGCTATTGAAATGGAATGATTTCAAAGTAACTGGGGACAGATATGGTCATACAACCAGGTTAACCCGCTGTTCAGGTTAATCCCAAAATGTGGACCAAATAATTATAGTATACCCTCTGACAATTACGTCTGCAAAAAGCAAACACCTCTACAAAAAGAGATGTTTTTATTTTGTATTAGATAGAAAGCAAATTCTCAATACGAAAAGAGGTATTTTATTCCAGTTACATGTAGATAGAAAGCAAATAATCACTTCTAAAGCCTGTTTCAGTTTCCCAATGGTGTTTGCTATAGGGGGAGGTTGCGTGGCACATTAAAAGAGCCTCATTTGAAGACCACTTTCATGTAGCTCATTTTAAACAAGGTAAAATGCTACCTCCTCTGAGCGAATACTCTTCAGAAGACTTTGTACAAGGTGTTTGCTCTTTGCAGGGTATACTGAATTAGATCATCTCTGAAATGTAGAATAAACAGTGAATTTATTGTGTGCATTCTTCATTAAACAGATTTCTTTATTATTGAATTATTGGTAATTCTCTTATGGTAGTGGACACAGATTGACATTTGGCAAATTAGGTATTCTCCATGTATGATTTCGATATTCTCTGTTTTTTTCGGAAAACCGTTTGGGTGTTGAGCTATGTCTTAAACCAAAGACTGCTGAATTGCATATTGAAAATATATAAAAATAACACAGAAATGTTTGCGTGTCATGACAAATCCGCTATCATAAGTCATGTAAGATTTTAGATAGAGCTGTACAAGACTGGTTCAAGAAGCTCTGCGGTGCTGAAGTTGGGAAAATGTTTTTCCAAAGTGAATTTTCTTACACTTAAGTCTGAATCAGAGTTCTCGGAACAAAGATAAATATTGCTTTATGATTTGATTGTCAGCATTCTTATTTGCATTATTTAGAGTTATGTCTGGAAACATGAAATTATTTCTGTTGATCATCTATATAATCATGAAACCGTATTTGCTGTGATGTAGTCACTTAGTTTTCAGTGTTTCAGTAGTGTTGTGAATTATTCTACGACAGTTGTATAATTATCTGAGAAATTGTTCACTTGTACTTTTCTGTGCTTCACAGTAAGTTTGTGTGGGTCACAACTGTGTGCGTAGTAAGTATATGCTGTCTTGGACAAAGGTCGCTTAGCATAGTTCTTTGATGTACCATGTAGTTGGTCACCTTATCAGTGGAAACTTCTGGGGGATGATTTGTTCTTTGGCTAAATTTTATTGTCTTGTATACATTGTATGTATACTTAAATGAATTGGTAAAAAACAGTGATAAATATGTTTCATATTGTATTTTTTGAAATTATGGGGTTCGTTTTCACATTTTTGTCAAATATGATACACAGATGAAGACAAAACGTGGATGCTAGTCACAGAATAATGTGTACAGTAAATTGCTTTAGCTTTCCATCTGTTTGTCATATCTCTGTTTTAGAAATAAGTCTTACTGTTACCAGTATTTCAAGTGAAAACTTTACAATTGATAATGTTACCATAGTCATATCTGTTTCTAGTACTTGTACTAAGTCTTATTGTGGTGGCCTCCATGAAAGTATAAAAAAAAAACTTGATTAAGGCCACTGACTCCAAGGTGCCTGCCCATGCCTGAAATAATGTTGGAGGGGCACCTTGGTATTCTCAGTACCATCAAAAGCTGGAAAGTTGTCATATGATCTGAACAGTGTTGTATTGCTTGCTTGCTCAACAAAAAAAGACAAAGAAAAAATACTAAGTCTTCTTGCTTACAGGAATTCCGTGTTGGTAGGAAGCCATCATGTTCCTGTGTTCAAGGGGAAACCTTCAGCTGAGATTCTACAACAGCTAACCATGTTACCATGTGAACAGGTCCTTCAACAACAAAACTGGTCATCAAGGAGTAAATATGTGAGTTTTGTTTTATGTCAAACCGCCAACCCAAATTGCCCTGAGTCCTTGTCCGCTCAGTATTATAGTCTAAGAACAGAAATTTTATTAAAGACTTAATATATATTTATATATTGTAATACAAATAGTATGTAAATAAAAATATTCTTCATCACTTGATCATATGTATAGTTTCAGAAAAAAAAATGTAAATAACAAGGTATAAAGTTCAAAGTATACTAGTATAGAAAATAAACAACAGTGATAGTCTTGCAGACCTAATTGGTTTAAACTTTCACAGGTGATAAGGAATTTATTGTATAAATTTTCTATACTGTAACCATTGAAATCGATTTCTTCAGTGTCAATTTTTGTCGAGCCTGCTTGCGGAAGCAAGACATAGTTGTCTAAATGGCTGTTCGGTGTATGTGCGTGCGTCCGTCCGTCTGGATTTGTTCGTCCGAACCATAACTTTGACATGCATGGAGCGGTCTCGTTTATATTTGGCATTAATGGTAACCTCAGTGAGACAGAGTGTCATGCGCAAACCACAGAAGGTCAAGGTCACACTTGGAGGTCATAGGTTAAATTCAGTAATGACTTTGTCTGGAGCATTTCTTCTTCATGCATGGAGGGGTTTTGATGTAACTTGGCACAAAGGTTCACAACCATGTGACAGAGTGTCATGCGCAAGAACCAGGACCCTAGGTCTAAGGTCAAGGTCACACTTAGAGGTCAAAGGTCAGATACAAGAATGACTTTTTCCGGAGCATCTCTTTTTCATGCATAGAGGGATTTTGATGTAATTTGGCACAACTGTTCACCATCTTGAGATTGAGTGTCATGTACAAGAACCTAGAATTATTATGTCTCCCCCAGGAGACATATTGTTTTTGCCCTGTCCGTCCGTCCTTCCGTCGGTCTGTCCGTACGTCACACTTCATTTCCTAGCTATAACTGGAGAACCATTTGACCTAGAACCTTCAAACTTCATAGGGTTGTAGGGCTGCTGGAGTAGACGAACCCTATTTTTTTTGGGGTCACTCTATCAAAGGTCAAGGTCACGGGCCTGAACATTGAAAACCATTTCCGATCAATAACTGGAGAACCACTTGACCCAGAATGTTGAAACTTCATAGGATGATTGGTCATGAAGAGTAGATGACCCCTATTGATTTTGGGGTCACTCCGTCAAAGGTCAAGGTCACACGGGCCTGAACATTGAAAACCATTTCCGATCAATAACTAGAGAACCACTTGACCCAGAATGTTGAAACTTCATAGGATAATTGATCATGAAGAGTAGATGACCCCTATTGATTTTGGGGTCACTCCGTCAAAGGTCAAGGTCACTGGGGCCTGAACATTGCAAACCATTTCCAATCAATAACTAGAGAACCACCTGACCCAGAATGTTGAAACTTGATAGGATGATTGGTAATAAAGAGTAGATGACCCGTATTGATTATGGGATCACTCCGTCAAAGGTCAAGGTCACAGGGGCCTGAACATTGAAAACCATTTCTGATCAATAACTAGAGAACCACTTGACCCAGAATGTTGAAACTTCATAGGATGATTGTACGTGCAAAGTAGATGACCCCTATCGATTTTGGGGTCACTCTATTAAAGGTCAAGGTCACAGGGGCCTGAACATTGAAAACCATTTCCGGTCAGTAACTTGAGAACCACTTGACCTAGAATGTTGAAACTTAATAGGATGATTGGTCATAAAGAGTAGATGACCCCTAACGATTTTGGGGTCACTCTGTGAAAGGTCAAGGTCACAGGGGCCCGAACATGGAAAACCATTTCCAATCAATAACTTGAGAACCTCTCGACCAAGAATGTTGAAACTTCATAGGATGATTGTTCATGCAGAGTAAATGACCCTTATTGTTTTTGGGGTCACTCCGTTAAAGGTCAAGGTCACAGGGGCCTGAACATTGATAAACCAGTTCCGATCAATAACTTGATAACCACTTGACCCAGAATGTTGAAACTTCATAGGATGATTGAACATGCAGAGTAGATGACCCCTATTGATTTTGGGGTCAGTCTATTAAAGGTCAAAGTCACAGTGGCCTGTTCATGTAAAATCATTTTTTGGAAATAACTTGAGAACCACTTGACCTACAATGTTGAAACTTAATAGGATGATTGGACATGCCTATTTATTTTGAGGTCACTTGATCAAAGGTCAGGGTCACAGGAGCCTGAACAGTGACTTGAGAACCACTAGGCCATGAGTGTTGAAATTTAGCGGGATGACTGGACATGCCAAGTAGATGATCCCTATTGCAGCCAATCAGTGTCTCTTTGACTTTCGCTCCTGACCCCTATTGACTTCTTGCCTATAGGACTTTGCATTGGGGGAGACATGCGCTTTTTTACAAAAGCATTTTCTAGTTTCCCTTTGTTGTTACTATAAATAGCTTATATTTTAACTTTTTTATGACTGGTCATAGGGAAAAATCAAGACCACTTTTCTGTAGTACAATATGCATGTTACATCCAATTTTGAGGTGTATTTTGACCTATCTCTACTGGTAAGGATTTTTGTGTAGACTTAGATTTTAGTAAAGATTTACTTCCCTTTGTTGTTACTATAAATAACTTTTATTGTAACTTTTTTCAGTCATTTTTTATTTGGCATAAATGTTTGTCTCAATGAGACAGGGTGTCATGTGCAACTCCTAGTCCTTTTGACAGCTGGTGGGCTCGACATGTTGCCTGTGGGCATCTAGTTAGATTAAACTTTTGCAGAAATTGACTTCAGAGGGCATGCATTCAGTTGAAAGCATTTTAGGAAATGAATTGTTCCTACAATTTTCATTTTTCATGTTACAGAATGCAGGCAGTATGAATATAACCCTGTGGGATGCTCACTTTGACTACAACGACATACCTGAATTACCTGTAAGTATTTAAAAATCTGTAATGCTTTAAATTTTATATAAAAAACAGATGAAACAGCTGTCCTAATAGATTTTATGCAACATGATTTAGGAAAGAGCTACTGTACAAATGATCTTTTACAGTTAAAGAGTCATAAAGGGAGGTAATCAAAAACAATAGATGAAATAAAGCTTTCAACAATATTCGTTGATATTTAAACTTTTTAACAAATATTAGAGAAAACAGCTGTTGGAAACAGGATTTAACCAAAAAAAATTCATTTATGATCGTAATGGAAAATATGGCAGCTACATTTTAAACAAGGGCATTAATTACCCTTTAAGAGGAATATTCTAGCATAAAACTGCTGTTCTTGTTACTTTTTGGGGGTGTTTTAACAAGAGAGAAAATGTGTGTTAACAGAGAGATTCTTGCGTTCACGTGCTGTTATAACACCTTTTTATATATGCGCATTCCTTGGCAAAGCGTAAACGTATTACGGCCCCAAAACGGATAATTCAAAAGGAAATGACGTCAACGTGATAAACAACGTAAACTTTACCGCGCATTTTATGGAAATTTAATGACTCTGCGGGACAATATATTCATTTACTTGGTATTTTACGCGTTTTATGCTAGAACAGCGTTAGCGCATATTCTTTTCATGTTATAACATCTGCAGAATCCCTCGGGAATCGTTGATCCCTCGGGATTCTGCAGATGTTATAACACGAAAAAACATGCGTTATCCCTACATAAGTATTCACCTGAGCTTTTCCCACTTACCTGTACAGGTTTAAAACTGTCAAAACTTTGCTTAAATACACTCACAGAAGTAGCTTTAAAAGTTCTTAAATAAAAATATTTTATTTAAAAATAGTTTATTCAGAATTTCCATTCTTGATATCACTCAGAACTTGGAAGCGGTTTTTGTATAGAAGAGTAAATGGCTGAGAAACAAATTTAATTAACGCTTGCATTTTCTAGATTTATGAGTATCTACTTGAGCCTGTGGGTAAATTGGCAGACTACCGAAAAGCCCGGAACCCGGGATCCGGTAAAACTATGAATAACTTTGTTCTCGATGTGCTGGAAACCAAATACAAGAAACAGGGTACCAACAGCTCAATTTTCCAGAAGGAGAGGGGATTCTTCAAAGAAATCATGGAGAAAACATTTTATGAACTTATGGTATGTTTGTTAGCAATGATTTTTGCAGGTTTTTGTTCTTGCTTCAATATTTGTTGGTTTGTATCGAGTAATATTCATGATTTTTTTAGTAGAAATATTACATGACTGTATTATTCGGCTACAGAACAAATGCATATTTCTTGATAGTTCAGCTCAGTAGTTGGTGCACAAGACAAACTGTCGAAAGTCAAATACCCTCCACCTCTAATTCTTATGGTAAAGTTGTCATTTAATTGTGGAGATTTTTCACAGTTTTGCTACACAAGTGGCTTGCATTTACAGAAAAGCATGTCCTTTATTTAGATTGGTTCTGGTACACAACATATTTGAGCCACGCCATGAGAAAACCAACATAGTGTATTTGTGACTAGCCTGCATCCAGACCAGTCTGTGCATCGCGTAGTCTTGTCAGGATCCATGCTGTTCACTTTTAAAGCCTATTGCCATTAAAGCCATTAGCGAAGAGCATGGATCCTCACCAGACTGCGCGGATGCTTGGAATGTTTATATTTGGGTTATTTTACTGAGAAAACGAAACAAATTTACTGTTGATAAAAGATGATAAAGTTGTGTTCTTCTTGAAAAATTCAGGAATTAAATACATATCAGTGCAGGCATTCCCCAGTTAAACTTTCTTCTCAAATGCAGACTTATGTTTTATATTTAAGAATTTTCAAAATTTGATAGATTTTTGATTGCACTAGTGACAATGTATATTGTTATATCAGACATATATAGTGAGCATACAGAGCCCCCTACTGACACCGGAGTGATGTCAGTACAGAAACGGTACAGGGTTGGTTCTAATTTATTAGGTTTGATATTCAAAACCACTGTTCACATGTTTTAATTTGTTCACATTTGATGTGTTGTATGTTTTTCTTACGCGAATTTAGTGTTATTTAAAAGTTTATTGTGAAAAACATAATGGAGGTTCGATGTTTTTCAATCACTTGAACTTTTCTTGACTTCACAACTTCCAGTCTTGATGTGGAAAACTGGTGTGCATCATCTTCTCACCTTGTTTTCGGTTATTAAAAATATTTTACATTCAATACTAACACATTTTATTCTAAGTCAAATTTTGGACTGTCACATAGACTTAACAGTGCACAAGAAAACATACAAATTAAAGGGGAGCGGTGGATAAGGTGTCGGCCACTCAATCCAGGGGTCATGGGTTCAGGCCTCACTAGGCCATGACCATGACTTCATGACACCAGTACTGGCTTTTCCAGGAAGTAGACTTGAGAGTGGTTCCAATAAGCTTGAAGCTTTCATCACAATCAAGCTGAAACAAATTAGTATAAACTAAAAACAGAAACTAAACTAAAACACACAAAAATATTTAAGGGGTTTAAACTGTATCATCATCATTTGGATACAGCCTCAGGGGAACAATGTAGGTAAATTAGATGTTTAAGGTATAAATGGGCCTTAAAATTGTAATTTTAACCCTACATTATGCCAGCTTCAGTCTTTAAAGTACTATTTTTGTAAGCTGAGCCTTTGCAAGGGTTACATGATATGTTCAATGAAAAATGCTGTCAATAAATTTTTCTGTATTATAAAGTTCTTTGTGTATTCCTGGAATCTTGTTCTTTTTTTTTTTTACAGTTCTTACAATTCTTTTTTAAGAAGAATTTCACAGATCATTTTAGAATTGGAAGACAATGCAAGTTGCATTTCAGTATTTAAGTATCTGCTTTAAACTGTCAGATGATTGTAATCAAGTTGCTGGCTACATATAAATCTACATACATATATATTTTCGCGCTTTAAAATAAAGGTTTAAGTTTTACAAGTTTACAAGTACATTTTGAAATGTTATAAATTACCTTTAGTATGGTATTAATTGATATATTAAATAATGAAATTCTACACTTCTGTAGATTTGGTAATTATCACTACATTTTTATTTCATTATTTTGAGTTAAGATGCTAAGGATTTGTTGAGAATTTGCACTTTCTGTTTATTCTTAAGAGTTAAGGATCCTTAATATTGATATAAGTTTTGAATGCCATTGTGGTGAACAAAAATTAGTGCAAAATGAAATCATCAGGAATAATACCCAATTTACACTATGATTGGTCTAGTATGAGATAACTAGCTCTGTTAGTTTGATCTTATTGTTGATAACCAAGATTATCCACTTATTTTGTTTTTATTTTCTTCCAGGAAAATGCATTGATGACCTCTGGGTATGGTCCATTGTAAAATCAGTGTCCAGCCAGCTTTACCTCACTGCAAGGAAAACTTAACATCATCAAAAAATTAGATAAATAAATAAAAAATCAATTTTGACATGCATACATAGAGAATGTGACTATTCAGTATTGTTTCTGTTAATGTGACATTTAATATTTCACTATCAAATTTTAGTTGGGACATTTTCTTCTTCTTTGTTGTAGAGTAAAAAGACTATGTATATTGTTTTTGATACATTGTTTCCAGAATGATCAGAAGTATGAAATTTTTAATGTTTTTGAGAAATATGCACATGTCCTGCTATGTTTGAAATATTGCATGACTTTAGGGGCGCAGTAGTAATATATGAAAGAATGAGCTCATAATCTTTATTCTAGAAAAGTTTGTTGTGTGGCTTTAGTAATAAGGGTTTCCATATGGTCAAGTTGTTAACTTTTAGCCTGTTGTTGCCCCATGTGGTTCTGGGACGATCTGTGTATGAAAAGAATTGGAACCACTGCCTTACCCTTGCATGATCGTAAGAGGCGACTAATAGTGTCTTAACACTTGGTTTTGTTGTAACTCTGTGATTCCAGCAGGTATGCAAATTTTGATTCCATACCTCGTGTTTTTATTTCGATGTGAATGAGATGTGGAACCAAAATTTGTAGTCCTGTTTAGCGCCATATAACCTATACTGTGTTGGTGCGCCGTAAAACCCAAATAAATAAATAAATATTTAGCCTGTTGTCGGCAAGTGGTACTGCCTATCCGTGCAGGCTGATCATCGTCTGCACTGTTTGCTGATCATTCAGTAAATTTTCAGTGAACACCCCTTCGAATAGAATGCTGGACCAGTCAATTTTAGAAATTTAGCAGACTTAAGGTTAAGTAAGGTCGTTCATGTACTTGCCCCACTAAACTGTTGATTCAAAACCTTGCTGTGGGTGTAGAGTTCTTTCATGCAAGGAAGACATTCAGTCAGCATACATGGGCACCGTGGGTCTTCCTCCACCGGCAAAAGATGGAAAGTCACCTTATGGCATATGAATGTGTCGCTGTGACTTTAAAGTCGACACAAAAATAAATGTTTATAAAGTCATCACATGCTGGATATGAAATTTTCATGACAGTGTAATCCATTATGTTTAAAGTTCCATTGTAACTATAAGTCATAAGGCTTATGTAAATATTCAATAAAAGTCAAGATTTTTTTACATTATGGTAACTTGTAAATATTTTTTACTGGCTAGAGGAAAACAAGATGTCAAAATTTTATACATGCAATGTTGATCTGAATCATATCTTTTTTAAAATTAATTCTGTTTTGTTTATTTTAAATAGACAATATTGAATTTGTTTCATGTAGTTGTGAACCTTTAGTTTAGGCATGATATATTTTATGATGAAAGCTTCCTTTTTAGCTCGACTATTCATAAAATAGTGAGCTATTGCACTCGCCCATGCGTCGGCGTCGGCGTCTGCGTCCGCGTCCGCGTCCCGATTTTGGTTAAGGTTTTGTATGTAAGCTGGTATCTCAGTAACCACTTGTGGGAATGGATTGAAACTTCACACACTTATTCACTGTGACAAACTGACTTACATTGCACAGGTTCCATAACTCTATTTTGCTTTTTTACAAAATTATGCCCCTTTTTCGACTTAGAAATTTTTGGTTAAGGTTTTGTATGTAAGCTGGTATCTCAGTACTTACTAATGGGAATGGATTGAAACTTCACATACTTGTTCACTATCATGATCTGACATGCACTAAGCAAGTCCCATAACTCTACTCTCTTTTTTTTCAAAATTATGCCCCTTTTTCGACTTAGCAGTTTTTGGTTAAATTTTTGTATGTAATCTGATATCTCAGTATCCACTAATTGGAATGGATTGAAACTTCACACACTTGTTCACTGTCATGATCTAACATGCACTGTGAAGGTCCCATAACTCTACTTGGCATTTTTACAAAATTATGCCCCTTTGACTTAGCAGTTTTTTGTTAAGTTTTTGTATGTAAGCTGGTATCTCAGTATCCACAAATTGGAAAGGATTGAAACTTCACACACTTGTTCACTGTCATGATATGACATGCAGTACAGAGGTTCATTACCTCTACTTTGCATTTTACAAAATTATGCCCCTTTTTCAACTTTTGTATTCATTCAATTGACAAGGCTGTTGAATAGTCGAGCGTTGCTGTCCTCCAACAGCTCTTGTTTTTTATACATGTAACTAGGCAACCTAAATACCTTTTTTACACTTCCAATAAAATTGGTGTTTTTATTTTTTGTCAAAAGTTTAAGGCAGTCTGTGGTTTGTTTTTTCTCAAAAACAACCAGTAAGTTGCTAGTTGAGAATAGTCCCCAAACTCAGTTTCTAATCTTGCACGAAACTCTTGATCACCAGCAAGACAACCAATAAGATGACAGAGCTGAGTCTGGTTCGCAATCTTGTACTAAAATCTGATGACTGGGGAGACAACCAATCAGATGCTACAGTTTAGACTGGTTCCCAGTCTCCATATCTAATCTTGTACCAAGCTCAGCTTGACATACATTTTAGTTTATAGAGCATTTATTTGAAATCATAACTGCATCCAAATTCGAATGAATTTAGATAATATTATTTTCAGTGTCACAGTCTGATCTTTTTGCCAAAAATTAGGGTATAAACTACTTTATTTGTTTTATTATAGATAAAACTCAGTTGATAGTTTAGACTAAAGAACTGCATAATTATTTGTATTTTATAATAAATGACGGAAGTAATTTATTTTGTTCAATATTTTTCTCTTCAGAAATGAAACAATAATCTTGAGGCCTCTTTCCCATTACTTTTGTGACTGCTTGATGTATGTCGTCCGCCCAGTAAACATGTTCTAAAACTAGAAATGTGTCCATGGGACACAGGTGCCCCCACTACATGACAAAGGACACAGATCAACTTTGGGAAAACAATATGTTGCTATTTAAAACAAAATGCAAAAAAAAAAATAACCATATATAATGACAATTTTTTCCTAGGTCAGGGGCCATAACTCCTACAATACTGAATGAATCCTGACACGAAACCCCAGGTGCACAACTGCACATGCTGACCAACATTCCTGTAAACTTTGGTGACTCTAGCTCAAATACTTTTGGAGCTACGCGCTACACAACATTAAAATGAACAATTTTTAACTAAGTCAGGGGCCATAACTCCTACACGACTGAATGAATCCGGACGCGAAACCCCACCCCAGGTGCACAACTGCACATGCTGACCAACATTCCTGTAAACTTTGGTGACTCTAGCTCAAATACTTTCGGAGATACGCGCGACACAACATTAAAATGACCAATTTTTTACTAAGTCAGGGGCCATAACACCTACACAATTGTATGAATCCGGACGCGAAACCCCAGGTGCACAACGACACATGCTGACCAACATTCCTGTAAAGCTTTGTGACTCTAGGTCAAATACTTTAGGAGCTAGGCGCCACTTAACATTCTCGGATGAGAAGGACGGACGGACAAGTGCAAATCTATATCCCCCCCACCCCCCGAAAGTGGGGGCATAAAAATCTTCCTCAAAACTACTAGGCAGATTTACACCAAACTTCACATGAATTATCCTTGATTTGCCCCATTTCAAAATTGCCCAAAGAATTAAAATCTGTGCAGAACTATGGTTGCCAATTGCAACTAAAAGGAGAATTATCTTGTCCAAAACCACAGTTCCTAGGGCTTTGATATTTGGTAAGTAGTACCATCTATAGTGGTCCTCTATTAAGATTGTTCTAATTATCCCCCTAGGGTCAAAAAAGGTCTCACCCTGGGGGTCACATGGTTTATATAGAAGGAAAAAAACTTTGAAAATCTTCTTGTCAAAAACCATCTGATGTCTAGTATGTAGCAACATCTAGTGGTCCTTGAGGAACATTGTTCAAATAATCACCTTAGGGTCAAATATGACCCCACCCTGGGGGTCACATGGTTTATATACATGTAGTGATATTGGGAACAAACACAAAAATCCTGTCCAAATCTACAGGGCCTAAGGCTTTGATATTTGATATGTAGCATCATCTAGTAGGTCTACATTTTGATCAAATTATGCCACTGGGGTCAAATATAGCCACGCCCTGGGACAACATGGTTTATATAGATTTATTATGTATGGAAACATTTTGGAAATCTTATACAAAACAACATAGCCTAGGGTTTTGATATTTTATATGTAGCATCATCTAGCAGTCAAGATTATCCCTCTGGGGTCAAATATGGTCCCACCCTGGGGGTCACATTATTTATATAGGGAAAACTTTGAAAATCTTGTACAAAACCACATGACCTAGGGCTTTTATATTTCGTATATAGCAACGTGTTTGAATCCGTTACCAAGATCGTTCAAATTATTCCCCTGCGGTTAAAATACTTATTGTCTTCAACATAAGACCGAGAGCTTAGATGTGTAGTATGTGACATGCTCTAGTGGTTCTGTCAAGATTGTTGAAATCATGACCCTGGGGTCAACTAAACTTAGGTGAGCGATATCTGGCCATCATGACCCTTGTTTTACATGGACATATTTGTTTTTGACGCGATGGCAAAGAAATTTGGACCACAAGTATAATGTTTGATACAAATTTCAGTGCAGTCGTGTTCGAAACTGGATCATCCGTAGTCAACAACTAGACCACATTTTAATAAAAACGAGTAGATATCTAGTTTTTATTTTTTATTTCTTCACAGCATAAACGAGTTATAATCAACAAATACAGTAAACAAAACAACATAGAGCACAACCAGCAAACTGTCTTACATTTAGCACTTTTCAACACATTAGCACAATATTTAGAAGTCAATATTTAAACAAGCAAGTCTGCTTCTTTGTCGTCTGCTTGTCTTCTGTTTCTCACCAGCGGTCCAAGATTTCGACTTGACACGGAAGTGACGTAGGTCTGCAGCATGGTCCTCGTGCAACATTGGCTTGTAGCTGATTGGGTCACACAAATCCTGAAATTCATAAAAAAATAAAACATTCAATAATCTGAATAAATGAAATGCGCAGAATTGCAATGCAACTCGATATCGTGCGAATAAACATACGCTACTCGCTTTATTTAAGATTTTTATAGTTAAATTGGCCACATCCCGCATCTGGTGCCTTATGGGTCCCCCAAAAAAAAAAAAAAAAATAAACACTTTCCTAAAGAAAAAAAAATTTGAAATTTTTCATATATAACTCAAGGAAAAGGTGCTGTTTCGTAACGTATGAGTTACTAGACATGTGAACACAATGCCAGTCAGTCCATCAGCCCTGCTCATTTACACACTGCTTATTATGTAAACATCCTTCTACTATAACAGCTAATCTATTTAATTCTAGACGCAAACAACGGATAGTTTCTCTCGTTGAACAAAATGCGATCGTCATGTATTTTGCAAGTGCGACATTGGCTGTTATTAAATGTATATTTAAGCTGTTACAGTAGAAAGTGGTTTACTTTTATAAGCATGATGTGTAAATTGAGCAGGACTGCAGTATGCGGGCATTTGGTGTTCCAAGCGTGTTAGAAACTCAAGCGTACGCAAACATGCACTTTTCATAAGAGTATAATGGGAAAATTCAAAAAATTTTTTCGTTTGGCTAAACAGTTTTATTTTTTTTTTTTTTTTTTTGGGGCGCACAAGGCACCAGACGGACGCACTGTGTAATGTCCTCATTTCCATAAATTACTGCAAATACGAGTCGCAGAGAAAAAGCTGAAATGTAAACTGATGGAACTTCAAAATATGGACAAGCACATTGTGTGTAGAAAAGAACGCCTTGTAGCCGCCATCAGGTAAGTAAATCTCTGGGAAGTTGAGATGCGGATATCTGTGTTTGTTCAGCTCACGATCCTGGCTTCTCAAGAAACGATACCTGGAATATAATAGACAATAACATTATTTTATTCGTCCTATTTCAAAATGAAATTAATGTATCATAAAGTAACAATATCAGTTTTGTGAAAGATATTTCTTAATGCAACAATATCTATTGAATTTATATTAACGATACTCAGCGTATTCGTATACTTACATTTCTGGTCCCCTCTCGGACGAGAACTCGCAGTGGAAGATTAGCACACGTGGTTGCTCTGACTTCTCCTGGAGAAGTGTGTTGACGGCGTCCTTTGTGTACAGGTTTACCGCTCCCCGGATATGACCTCCCTCGAACTCATACGGATACCTACAGTCGACAATGGTTACTTTCCCAAGTTGTTCTGTATAATGCCCTTCCACGATGTCCGCCATTGTTTCTGGAGAGATGGACTTGAGGTCGCTGTGTTTGCCGGGAATTGTGGGTAACGTGTAGCAACGGGTTCCGTCAGCTACGAGTTCACGTGATTCTAAACGTTCAACAGCTTCGATGATATCATTGGAATCCTATAATTAGAAAAATGATAAATTTATATTTTGTAAATGTGCATTCCTAATTAAAATAATTTAAAATAGTAAACAGACATTCAAAAATGAATGAACGATGAATAACCTAGATATGTAAAACTAAATGGCATTTTCTTGATCTTCATATATTCTGTAATTAGTAGCAATATGAAATACATATCTTGCTGATGCTTTTTAAATGGCAAAGTGAATAATAAAACAATGCTGAGCAGGATACTAACCGGAAGTACAGAACTGTTCCTAAGTTTCTTCGTGGCGGGAGATTCTACTTCAAGACTGTCGTCTGCTTGACGTTTTCCAGAAAACAAGCTTCTTCTGGCGTCTAATGTTTGGCGATTCAATGACTTCCGCGACGGAATCTTTATCTGTAAGGAGAAATAAATACATAAGTTACGAAAATGTTAATGCCGTAATGATGTTACAGAAAAAAAACAACATATATAGAACACAGGTGCCCGTCCAGTCTTGGTGCCCATATGGGTGCCGCCCCCTCAAAAAAAAAAAAATAAATATAAAAAAAATAAAAAACACTGTTTTAAGCCTAAAACGAAAAAAAATTTTTTTTGAATTTTTTTCCCCCTATATATACTCTTATATGGAAAAGGTGCATGTGTTGCCGTAACGCTATGGAGGTTTACTAGGACACGCTGTGGAACAACCAAAATGTCCAGTTCAGTACCAATGCAAGCTACCCTGCTGCAATTTACACATCATGCATTTATAAAATAGTAAACCATCCTTTTCTACCTAGTAAACAGCCTTAAATAACTTACATTTAAATTCAAACAAGCCAAATTGTCTAGACACTTGCAAAATAACAGTGACGATCGGCCATTTTGTTTCAAAACGAAAGTAGAAAACCTATTCCGTTGTTTGCGTCTTAGAATTTAAATGTAAGTTATTTAAGGCTGTTTACTAGGTAGAATAGGATTGTTTACTATTTAATAAATGCATGGTGTGTAAATTGCAGCAGGGTAGCTTGCATTGGTACTGAACTGGACATTTTGGTTGTTCCACAGCGTGTCCTAGTAAACCTCCATAGCGTTACGGCAACACATGCACCTTTTCCATATAGAGTATATATATGGAAAAAAATTTTCAAAAATTTTTTTTTTTCGTTTTAGGCTTAAAACAGTGTTTTTAATTTTTTTTTTTTTTTTTTTTTTGGAGGGGGCGGCACCCATAAGGGCACCAAGACTGGACGGGCACCTGTGATATAGAATAGTTTTATAGTGAATGCTGCAAATATATTTTATTTGAAAAATACTCAATGTGTGCGGAGGCTATCGTCGAACAATTATATTTTCAAATATCATTAAAATGAAAAAGGTTTTCGTGTAAGAAACTTACCGAAAAATCGGCTTCAGAGCTTGGTGACTTGTAAAGCTTTCCATAGGGAGTGATTACAGCTTCGATCTCGTCCCAGACTTCACCGGAAATTGTCTGCACAGGGGAATCTACAGCGTTTTCGAACAAACGAAGTCTGAAATAAAGACAGGGAAATATTGATACATGAACAAATAGAAGAAACACATCTGAATTAATTGCAAAACAAACACAGATTTTTAAAATGAAATTATAGAAAGCACTCGTATAGCAAATGCATTGAGAATTTGCAACATTTTGTTAAAATGCTAAATATTTTGCACAATATTTTATTTATATATGAGTGATAAGCATCTAAATTCGACATACCTCAAAGACATGATTTAGTAATTCCAGTTTCTCAAGAATATAAAATATAAAGTGATATTCAAATTATATATGTGCTGTATATATGAATTGCCGAAGAGGTTATGACTGTAAAATGAAATATTTTCGCTTATATACTTTGTAAGTAGAGAAGATTGGCCATTCTCGTAATTATGAACTAATAATTAAGGTTTCCGATATAGCTTTGAGCTTATTTTGCCGTAGCACTAAAATTTAAAGAATACATGTGAAAAACACCTTCCGTTTTCCTGTTTTCACAACTCCTTATTACAATTATAGAACACGTGTTTTGTACTCGGACAATCCGGCCTATGTGACAAGATGAACTAATTTGTAGATTTGGCGATATGGTGTCAATGTTGTTCGTAAATTGCAATTTTATGCCATGTTTCTATTTTTTTCATTAGTAATATTGTAATAAACAGTATCCGGGAAAATACTTTCCTAAATGCAAGTAAAATACTGTTAACAAAAGTTCACTTAAGGTATCCGGTCCTTAAATAAGCAAGTTCTATACAATAATGCTATTAAAATATATCAAATATTGATGGCTGGTAAGCTCATGTCATTAGAAAGAGGACTGTCTGCTGAAAAAGAAAATATAAATTATATAAAAACATTTTTATAGATTATTTTTTCCTTGAAATCCAGTTATTACAGTGTAAGATTTATCAAACATGACTGTACTGATTCGTGCATATTATTTATGGTCATTTTACTTTACTAATTCTTGTTCATCAGACACAACTCTTTTAAATGATACCAAAAACATTGGGTCACCAGGCATTAAGATATCTATTTGTGGATCGAATACCTTAAGTCGTGTATTACATTTTTTAAACTGCTTTTGTTGTTTAACTTTTACGTTGTTCCAATGAAAATGGAACAGCAAAAAAAAAAAAAGATCCAAAAGAAAGACCTTAGCTTATTGATCGTATAAACTTCATTCTAGATAACGTTTTATATTTTATAGAGATTATCTATTATATATTAATCTCTTGCGCGGATACAGGGGGGGGGGGGGGGGGGGGGCCGGACCTCCCCCCACCCTGAAAATAAAAAAAAAAGAAAGAAAAGAAGAGAAGAAGGAAAGAAAATGGTTTTCCAAATTCTAACAGGTGAGCTCGTCGAATAACGTGAAAATAAGGGGTATAATGTATATAAAATTGCAGTCGAAAAGGTGTTCTTAAATGCTCCTAAAATACCCAAGAATGCAGTAAAAGAAGCGCCGAATTTCAAAATTTTCGGGTGGGGGGGGGGGGGGGGGGGGGGGGGGGTATTCAGCTGGTCGGCTACTTTTCTACTTCAGCCTGTTCAACAAAAACTTTTTGGCAACTCTATACTTGTAAACGGCTAGCATCCAAAAAAAAGATCAAATTATTTAGTGTATAGAGACACATGTTTGTCATGTGAGGGGTCTTTCGGACCCACTCTGAGAAAATTGGCTGGATCCGCGCATGATCTTGCAGGTTTTATTGTATTCCTTCAAGCTTTAATATAACCATGATAATCTCATTGTCTACAATTGGTCGACTGCGTTGGCTAAGAGTTTTGTTTAATTCCACATTGCTTTTAAACTTTGCACACTTGTTCAATATTTAATATATTAGTGGAGTAAGTAGGTCAAAAACGACAACCCTTACTTGCCTTTTTTCAGAGTTATGGCCCTTTATGTACTATAAGAACAATAATTTTACAAACTTATATATTACCATTAGAGACTAATCTTCTACTCGCACGACAACAACAACAAAAAATAAAATAAAAAAGGGAGAAATTTTAGCTACTGGCAGATTATATGTTATTGCAACACAAGACAGTAAGTTGTTCCATTCAAACTGAGAAGCGTTAGTAACAGGGTTACCGATTGTAACCTGTCTTAACTATAAAGTTTTGCTATCCAGGTAAAAAGAACAACATACCCATCTGTCCGTGCGTATTCTTTTTAAGTTTTCGTGCGTTTTGGGTAAAATGTAAAATAATAAATCGTTCAGCTATTAAAGCAAGTGTAGTCCTACCCATACCGCATAGAATTGACCTTTTGCTGCACGGTAAATGTCACAGAAACGAATTCTTCACATGTGACCGAAAATATCACAGATCAGAGATTTGACAAATACGCTTTGTCTTTAGATGCGAAACGTAAATTTCACAAACTTGTGACACATTCCGACGATTATTATGAAATTATCGCCCGAATTCCTCACATGTGTGAAGAATTCGTTTCTGCGGAATTTATTCAACTTGGTATTGTTTCTGTCGTTGACATATCAGGTCTCCGTAATACGTAAATACAACAGAATATACACGCATTTAACAGTCAAAATGCGACTCAACCGTTCCGGTACGGCGCTCTACCCTATTGATTCCAAGTATGACCATGACCTTCTGCTAATTTCGTGGTTTTGCGCGCGATATATTGTCTCATAGTAACCATTCAAGATACTATAGCTACACCTACTGCACATTTGCCCTACGCCATTGCACCTTCACGCTTTGTCATTGCACTATCGCGTCTCGTCATCGTATCTTCGCATATCGGCCATCATCATTGCACGATCAAACATTGAACTTTCACGCTTTGTCATTGCACTATCGCGTCTCGTCATCGTATCTTCGCATATCGGCCATCATCATTGCACGATCAAACATTGAACTTTGGCCTCTATTCAATGCACAAAATGCGTTGACGGGACACGAATTCAAAACAGAATACTTTTTTTTGCTTCACAAGTTATTTTCTAATAGACCACAATACTATATATAAGAGAAATGCATTACAATTCAAAGTTTTCTGGAGAAGCATGCCCTCGTAATCTTTATCTGGCACAATGTTCGGTGAACAGCAGGGTGCAACGTACTACTGCAGTCCTCGACGTTACCCACTTTAGTTTAACAAAGTCACTCCTTAACGTATATAACAGAAAATGACGTAAGAAACAACAGTGTTTGCGCACGCTTTATGTACAAAACGCAGACTGGTTGTCTGCAAGAACATCCGAGCATCCTAACCACACAGGTGCCCGTCCAGTCTTGGTGCCCTTATGGGTGCCGCCCCCTCCAAAAAAAAAAAAAAAAAAAAAATTAAAAACACTGTTTTAAGCCTAAAACGAAAAAAAAAAATTTTTGAAAATTTTTTTCCATATATATACTCTATATGGAAAAGGTGCATGTGTTGCCGTAACGCTATGGAGGTTTACTAGGACACGCTGTGGAACAACCAAAATGTCCAGTTCAGTACCAATGCAAGCTACCCTGCTGCAATTTACACACCATGCATTTATTAAATAGTAAACAATCCTATTCTACCTAGTAAACAGCCTTAAATAACTTACATTTAAATTCTAAGACGCAAACAACGGAATAGGTTTTCTACTTTCGTTTTGAAACAAAATGGCCGATCGTCACTGTTATTTTGCAAGTGTCTAGACAATTTGGCTTGTTTGAATTTAAATGTAAGTTATTTAAGGCTGTTTACTAGGTAGAAAAGGATGGTTTACTATTTTATAAATGCATGATGTGTAAATTGCAGCAGGGTAGCTTGCATTGGTACTGAACTGGACATTTTGGTTGTTCCACAGCGTGTCCTAGTAAACCTCCATAGCGTTACGGCAACACATGCACCTTTTCCATATAAGAGTATATATAGGGGGAAAAAAATTCAAAAAAAATTTTTTTTCGTTTTAGGCTTAAAACAGTGTTTTTTATTTTTTTTATTTATTTTTTTTTTTTTTGAGGGGGCGGCACCCATATGGGCACCAAGACTGGACGGGCACCTGTGCCTAACCAGTCACAGAAATTCGTAAACCGCACCGACATGATTCTTTTTCGTAATGAAAACTGTATATGCAACTGAAAAACACTTTTAAAACGGTAAGGAAGTGTAAAGGCTGTCAAGTTTCTACGTGGATTGCAAACAAACAAACAAAAAATCCTAAAGCCAGTGCGAGAACGCGGTGAATGACGTCACCGTCAAGGCTTCCCATAAATTTTGCAAAGTATGATATTCGCTGTAAAAGGCATGTTGGCACTAAATGTAAACTTCACTGTTTCGAGCGAAGTTTCACTTTCTTTTAAGTGTTGATTATTTCTTCGTAAGTAGATATAATATGAACTAAGGCAAAGCCTCAAAGCGAGCTCAAAGAAATCGGATTTATGTAAAAATATTATACATCATTTATTTGTCACAAAGAAACTATTCACTAGTCACAAGAATTCAGGAGAACCTGTTCACTATAGGCTGATCACTACCAAATAGAATGTAAGCCTCCGCAGGTCTAGTCACAAGTAGTCCAAATATAAATAGTACTAATCTTTTTTCCTTTCCTAGTGCATTTTCTCGGCAGCAACGTGCTTACTTTTACCCTACCGCGTTTCAGTATGTATCACTTTGCATTCTAATGAAATCGGCATGTTCCTATTGGCTGCTAGATAAAAATGGCGGCGTAAGAATTTAATGTCACGAAAAGAGAAATTGAAAGAAGCGAAAAGTAGTAAAATCAGCGGGTTGTATTTAACGAACTGTAGTTTTCTTATATAAAAGTTAACACCCCCTTTTCTTTTTGTTTTTCTAAAGTAGCGATCTAGTTCTTTATGGGAATATAAGTCTCTGAAAATCTGATATGCTAGAAAATGTCGAAACACCGTTATGAAGTGAGTGGATTTTATATGAAATAAAGAACAGCCGGATTTAGTGGTGTTCAGCCTATAAGGGGCAATACATGTTATTTTCTGAAACCCCTCGAAAATGAATGGAAATGCCATTAATCTATTCTTTATGATGTAAAACGGTAACAAATGGCTGAAAACGCTTAAATTTCTTGTGTTTTTGGAATTTAGATCGAATTTTCGACCAGGTGGGACTATTTTGGTTCGTTTTAGGACCTAGTAAATGTCTTTTCTCGCATTTTAGCACTTCAGTTGTCTAAATAATATTGAAATTAGCATGTTTCTGAATGAAAATGACAAACATCGTAACGATTAAATGGGTGTTCAATGTAAATTCCACGAATAAGGTAAAATTAATTGAAATATTGCTTGCACAGGGCTAAATTTTGCATAATTTTGGGGATGGGGTGACCTGTAATGAATTGTCATTTCTCTACATTTTCTCAATATTTTGCACCAAAACAAAGCAGAATCATTGTGAAATAGGTGTACCTTGAGAATGAATGCAAATTCTTGGAAAAATCAAACAAAAAAGTTCTCTTATAGGCTGATCACTACCAAATAGAATGTAAGCCTCCGCAGGTCTAGTCACAAGTAGTCCAAATATAAATAGTACTAATCTTTTTTCCTTTCCTAGTGCATTTTCTCGGCAGCAACGTGCTTACTTTTACCCTACCGCGTTTCAGTATGTATCACTTTGCATTCTAATGAAATCGGCATGTTCCTATTGGCTGCTAGATAAAAATGGCGGCGTAAGAATTTAATGTCACGAAAAGAGAAATTGAAAGAAGCGAAAAGTAGTAAAATCAGCGGGTTGTATTTAACGAACTGTAGTTTTCTTATATAAAAGTTAACACCCCCTTTTCTTTTTGTTTTTCTAAAGTAGCGATCTAGTTCTTTATGGGAATATAAGTCTCTGAAAATCTGATATGCTAGAAAATGTCGAAACACCGTTATGAAGTGAGTGGATTTTATATGAAATAAAGAACAGCCGGATTTAGTGGTGTTCAGCCTATAATGAAAAAGTGTACATTTAGTGTCACCATGCCTATAACAGTGAATATCATACGTTGCAAAATTTATGGGAAGCCGCTGTCACGGTGACGTCATTACCGCGTTCCCGTTTCTTTCTGCTTATTAATGACATTTTTTCCATTTTCTGGCCGATGCTTGATCTTTTAAATGCAAATAATATTTTTTTCAAACAACTGGAAATCATTCTTTCATTATTGTTGAGTGATGAATAATTTTTAGCAATTGAATCAAGTTCTGTATTCACTCTGGAAAGAAGTACTTCCTGTGAGCACCAATCCGCTAGGGTGCGCTTTTTTAAAACTTCCGACGAAACTTTTCAAATCCATCACCAAGTGTGAAAGTATACTTGCGTTACCGTAAAGCTCGATTCTCGAGCAGGCCCTTCGGGCCTGCTCTTCTAGCTCGCTATAAAAGATAAATCCCCATACTAGGCAGGCCTTAATTCATATTATAGTTTTGCTTGTATCAATGTCACAATAGAAGCACTTTTGTAATACAAAACAGGAAGGATTAGTCAGACAGACAGACAGATAACTTTATTTTCTACCAGGTTACACACATGAAAATTACATGGTTTACATGATATACAAATACATGGTAACTAAAATAATAACAGAATTCGTCACCAAGGGCCTGGAAGCAGTTTACGCATTTTCTAACATTATATTCTTTATGTTTATTTTTCCAGCGACCAGTTTCTATTAGAAGAGTTATGTACTTGTTCCAAAGCGGAGAGTTTTTCGAGGCCAAATATTTCACAATCATATGTTAGTATTGGTAAAATTGTACCATCGAATAATTTTAATTGAAGACCGATCGGTATGTTTATATTGTTAATTCTCATAAGTAAATCTAATAGATGCATTGCCTTTTTAGCCTGATTCGCTATATGTTTTCTTGCTTTTGCAAAACTATCTGTATTAGAAAAAATAAAGTCCTAAGTATTTATACAATTTTATAATTTCTACTTCTTTACCTGCGAGAAAGAATTTCATATCGTTTTTGTATTTCGCTCGATAACCATTACTTTTGTTTTGTCAGAATTCACCTCTAATTTCCAAAGTTTGCAGTAATTTTCAAAATCTTTTAGACATTTTTAGGGCTTTTTTGTCGTCTGCAAATAATACAGTATCGTCAGCGTACAGGAGTGCAACAAAAACCTACATTCGCTTGCTGATTTCAATTCCAGGATTATCGTGAGAAACCATAAAATGTTCAAGGTCATTCAGATAGATACTGAAGAGCAGGGGAGACAAGTGGACCCATTGTCTTACCCCTATTTCGCATTTGAAAAATGATGATTTTTCGTTGTTAATAGAGACCGTGATTTTATATGCTTATACATGTTGTAAATTATTCTTAAAATAGAAATAGAAAATTGTTAGACAAAGTCATGCCTCCTGATGTTTCTTAATATTTATTCATTTAGGAAGATTTTGTTTTATATGAATGTTTTACCAGAAGAAGTACAAAAAACGCATTAAACATAATATTAAACAGACGTTATACATGACGTCACGCATGAATTTTGAACGTCAATATGGAAAACTATTGACGTTTCGGGTTCCATTGAAACTTAACAGAGGTTGTAAATGAGTATGTAATAATATTCAATATATGCATATTTAAGACAAATTACTTTACTATTGCGGAAAAAATAACTATGAACACAAGTTTTCAGTTACTTCTCTCCCTTTACACATTAAAAATAGAACAAGGAAGTATAACCTATATCAAAATTCCTCGAAAACAAAAGATATCATTTTGTTGACAAGGCACTGAAAAATGTTTAAAAAATATGTCGAATAATGTAATTACGGACAGAAAGTTTATCTAACAGATATCGGTAAGTTATCTTTTGTATATAACTATTGAAAATAACTGAAATTGTTTTAATATTTTAAAATGTTGTGAATTTGGTCGTATTTACAGTTCGTGTCTAAGCATGTTATCTTGGAAAAAAATCATAATTCTTATAGATTTGGTAAAATCTCTATGTGTGAATAATGGGGCAGATCTATTGACTTTTTTGAGGTTTCATGGAAGAAGAAAACAGTGAAAAAGGTGAAATAAACCAGCTTGCGTCTCTCATAACCTAGTGTGTTTTTATATCATATGACCCGGTTTCAAATTTAAATTTTAAGCTCATTTAAACACACATTCGCAAATGGTTTGACGCGGATCAAAAAAAAAATATGTTTGAGTTTTATCTGAGCAAAAAGGTAAGAAACGGAACAGTAGAATATACGACCTTGACGGTACATGTACTATCAAAATACAATCTTGAGACTCGAACAATCAGAGTGTGCAGCTATATTGATGAATTGCTTTCTACGCTTCCAGAGGGTCTTATTTCAGAGTTTAGTCTCCATTTCTTCTTTTCTTTTTAATAATTATTAAAAAAATAATTCATTTTACTTGTTTTACTTGGCAGTCGTGGCACCCGAACCCTTGAGTTATAAAACAATCACCGTTGCGTCTGGTCATTTTATCTTAACATTATGATACTAAACTGCGCTATTTTTTCCATCAACTATTCAGACTGAGTTGTACCTTCAATAACTTGTCCGATGATTATAAAATGCTTCTCCTCCTGAAATTGATTTTGCTGATTTTTGAGATTAAAGAAAATGAAAACAAATGAATAGATCTAAATCTAATTTCAACAATAACAGATTAAAATGTAACTTCATATGTGCAAGCTGTAAGAAACTCTGTATAAATACTTCGTGTTTATCGTCATGATTTATTTTTCAGTAAAAAACTATGGAAGTATCAGGAAGAAGAGGGAGAGAGAAAGATTTCACACCATCCTTTTCACGTGGTTCTGATGATGCTGACCAGCTATACTGTCTCCCGTGTAAACAAGATGGATCTCGGGTACCAGCTTTCGGATATTGTCAAAACTGCGCCGAACATTTGTGCGAGACATGTTACAAAGTTCACACAAAACCATCACCTAGCAGGAACCATATCCTCCTAGACAGGACACAAATGCCAAAAACACAGGATAAAGGTAGACTAACAAGTACACAAGACTTGACTGAAACATGCCAGAAACACCATGGTAAAGTTATAGAGTACTTTTGTAAGGATCATAAAACGTTAGGTTGCAGCCCATGTATGACGATGGACCACAGAAGTTGCAGGATAGATTACATTCCAGATGTCTCCTGGACCTACATAGCCAGTTCTCAGTACCAGAGTCTTCTACAGGCCTTGCAGACTTTACATGAGAATTTGAAGGAAACAAATAAATCAATTAAAGAGAACAAGAGACTCATTCAAGAAAATCAAGATAAAGTAAAGGCAGATATTCAGCAGTTTAGACATGAAATCAACACTAAACTAGACAAATGGGAAGCTGAAATGTACAAAGAAATTGAGAGGCTCGTTTCCCGAGAACATCAGAGGATATATTCAACACTGACCCAATGCCAAGAAATGACAAGAAAGATTGAAGCACAACAAACAAGCTTCAAAAGTCTTGAACGAGATAAGAAATGCAACTTGATGTTTATACATGGCAAGAAAAAGGAAGAATCAATTAAAGGGAATTCTTATAGTTTTTTATGCGCATCTTTCTGCGCAGCCGACACTTTCTATGGAAAACTGAACTGAAGTCAACATTTGTTGAAACATATTACAGACAATCTTAAATATGAGGAATTTTGAATGAAATAACAATTTTGGTAAGTTATATCATTAATCAAATGTTGATACTGGTATATGTTGTATTGACAAGTATCATGCCTGACAGGTATCTTGCTATTTTTGTGGTTGTGTTTTCACATCGCATTTTAGTACAAAGACAGTGTTGCTCATATAATGTAAGATAATTGACTTAGTACTGATAAGACAATATCACCTTTCAGATTATTTAGTATTCAATTATAGAAAGAATTAAGAATTTTTAAAACTTTTTTTTTAACTTTTAGCAGACATACATGCAATCAATTTGGCCAGGTTCGCGCCATTTCCGTCCGAACAGGTGTTGTATTCTAGCGGTCTTAACATAAAATTTAGCCTGGTGACCCATACATTTTAAGCCATTTTTATGCTCACAATACAATTATCTATACACAAGAAGAAAAAGAAAAAATTCTATGAAAGAGTTTTTTCAAAATAAAAAAAAAATCTTCACTATGGGTATTTTTCATTGAAAAAAGTTCACAAAAGTAAATATGAAACAATATTTTTTTTCATTTGTACCCATTATTGTAAGGATAGAGTATTACAAATATGACTATGATATCAAATAAGTATATAATAAAATCTGTAAAAAGAAAAAACCGTATTGTGCTGCCTGGATGTATATTTTGGTTGGTATTTATAAAAAAGCAGAAAATTATGAAAATGTTGAAAAATCGCTGGCAGTTTCAGCAACAGTGGGTGTGTTCAAAACAATTTTTCACAAAAACAAGCCTGGTGACCTATTGTTTTTATTTGTTCATTGTTTTCAGCACAAATTTTCCTATCATATATGTGAATTTAAAAAAATTCTATGAAAGGAAAAAAACTATAGGAATTCTCTTTAAAGCAGACAAGAAAATTGAACAGACATTGAAACAAGAATGTAAAGCTAACAGTTACATATTTCAACCGAACTTTGCAATAAAAAATCTACTAAAGACAGAGACTACATTAGGAACCTTACTCAACACTAGTGAAGAGTCCAAACATAACAAATTGCAAGACCAGGAAGCAGGTAATAAAACAACATTATCCGCGCACTTTCAGTTGCGGCCAAGACATCATGAGAATGTGTCAAGTTCTGACATTATTGTTACTCTATTAGATCAAATTAATCTTAAGACTGTCGGCGATCAATTTGATCGAGACATAGGAGGACTTGCAGTAATTGACACATCTAGACTTGCTGTTGTTGACTACTCAAACGTGAGTATTAATATTGTTGATGTGAAGCAGAAGACAACCGTTTCTGAGCTGAAATTATTGACTTCAAACCCATGGGACGTGACATTGTTGCCAGGCGACCAGCTTGCAGTTACACTTCCATATTCAAGCTTGATACAGATATTGTCATTTTCTAATGGTTTATCCAAAGTCAGGCAGCTGACAGCTAATCACTGGTGCTATGGGTTAGCTTTTATTGAAGGAAGCCTTATAGTTGGGATGGCAGACGGAAAAGTAAAGATAATGAATCTTTCAGGGAAAGTTTTAAAAACAATGGACTGTGGCGTAGCTGATGATGTCAGTTATGTTACAGCATGTTCAAACTACAGATATATATATGCTTCATGTGGTAGCAGTGTAATTCGTTTCAGTATGTCCGGTGAAACTATAGGACGGTATACACATGGAAGCCTGAAGAAGCCACGTGGACTAGCTGTATTGGAAGATGGTTCTATATTGGTATGTGACCATGGTAACAGCAGCATTCACCAGATTTCAGAAAATATGGAAAGCAGCAGGATGATACTGCAGGAAACAAATGAATGTATGAAACCCTACTGTATGGCACTTGATAGTGAAGAGAAGAAACTGTACATAGGTAGCGGCAATGAGTGCAACTTCATAAATGTGTATAGTCTAAAATAAAGAAGCTAATAATCATTTGCAGCTATTGTAAGTAACTACAACAGGCTGAGACAATTTTTGTAATTATACTATTCTGACTTCTACAGACTCAATGCAACTACTATAATTTCTACAAAATAATGTAGCTTCTTTTTTATTTTATAGTAAATGTAGCTAACTATAATAGACTGAGACGGTTCTTATAATTGTGTCTTCTGGAAAATGTATTCCACAGAATGAGTAGCGTGTGCATTGTGCTCTGTGTTACTGGTTTTTACAGATACCAAAAATGCTTATATTACAGATCAAGATATGTATACCGGCAAATTACCAGAACTAGAACATCATTTATAAATTAAGAAGTACATGGTGCCCTTTATACGATACATGTATATATCTATAAATCATGTAGCAGTAGTAAGTCGTTTCAGTATGACCAGTGAAGTTGTAGGGTGGTATACATATGGCTTGAAGACACTTGGACTATGGTTCAATGTCGTTCTGTGACCGTGCTTTGTCGTTCTGTGACAATGGTAACAGCAGCATTTACATTTATTTTCAAAAACATTAACACTTAATTATTATTAGATTAATACGATCAAGCACTTGTTTATACGAGAAGTTTACCTTTCATATGACTAGATATATAAAAGACAGTGTATTAGATATATGCTGCTGCCAACAACGGGTGTGAGGAGCTTTGTTTGCTACGTGTAAAGAACTTTAATCATGCATATGGAACTTTGTTTGTTGTATTTGAGGCACATGTTTACTACAAGAGAGAAAATTCGTTTCCTATATGTGTAAGAAACTGTTTGCTACGCGCAAAGAACGTATATGAACGTTGTATGTTGTGTGTGAGGCACATTGTTTACTATAAGAAAGAAAATTCGTTTGCTATGTGTGAGGAACTTTGACTGCTATGTAATGTTCTTTAATGTAAGTATCATTCTTGCATATACATTGATACAAACAATCATTTGTACAGTTCAAATTGCGCAGACTGTCATAATAAATTGCTTAGACTGTCATAATAAAAATCTTTTACGTGTAAAGTCTACAACAGCATTTAAAATTCTATTTTTATAACAGTGTGTAGAACTTTGTTTGCTATTGATGAAGGACTATGTTTTTATGAATAAAGTAATTTGTTTTCTGTGTATAAGACGCCTTATTTTATCTCACAATTTAAGTGGCATTAAGCGCATCTTACTGCACATAGTGTTTTGGTGTATGTTTTCATAAGCAATTTTCAGTTGCTGTGCATTTAAATGTGGTTAATTTAACAATAATGCCGCATAAGTATTTGAAGGTGATATTTTAGAAATAAAGAAATCGTAATAATAAAATAAGAGTTCTTTTCTTCAATCTTCTACGCAGTGACCTCCCTTACCTATATGTAGAGATTTCTGAAGTTGAAGGAAAGCAGTTTCTGCCTGCAGTTTGACTTCTTCTTAAAAAGACTGTCCCGGTCAAAATAAGAAAAGTCATATTTGGAAAGTTATTACTTCGTACTTTTGACAGGGAGAGTTTGGTACATTGGGTTAAAAGCTATAATTTCCTCCACCCTTTTTATACATCTGTTTTATGAAAAATGCGCAAAATTCCTCCTTAAATGTCATGGATTTCAGGACGAGTCATCTTTCTATGATATGAGCAAACGTATCAATTATGTGAAATGCCGACCTTATTTGTCTTCGATAACGCTTAAATAACTCAGAAGTCGTCCTTAAAGCAATGAGACGCGTAACCAACATCCCTAAGCTTGACATACGTAAATGCCAATCTATTCCTCCAATGTACATGTATCTAGATTAAAGAAATAGCAAAATTATTTCTGTCATGTACGTGTCATTTTTAGCCCACCATCTGATGATGGTGGGCTATTCAAATCACTCTGCGTCCGTGGTCCGTCCGTCCGTCATTCCGTCCGTCAGTTAACAATTTCTCGTTATCGCATCTCCTCAGAAACGACTAAGGGGATTTTGACCAAACTTTGTCAGTATGATGTATTGGTACCCTAGTTGTGTCCCCCTGAAAATCAGACTAGTTCAACAATTTTTGAGTGAGTTACGGCCCTTTGTTTATTTTTTATAATTTACATAGATTTATATAGGGACATTTTTTGAAAATCTTCTTGTCCAAAACCATAGGGCCTAGGGCTTTGATATTTGGTATGAAGCATCAACTAGTGGTCCTCTACCAAGATAATTCAAATTATATCCCTGGAGTCAAATATGACCCCGCCCCGGGGTCACATGTTTTATATAGACTTATTTAGGAAAAAACTTTGAAAAACCTCTTGTCCAAAACCACAGGGCCTAGGGCTTTGATATTTTGCATGCGACATCATCTAGTGGTCTTCTACTAAGATTGTTCTAATTATCCCACTAGGATCAAATATGGCCCCGCCCTGGGGGTCACATGGTTTATATAGACTTATATAGGGAAAAACTTTGAAAAACCTCTTGTCCAAAACCACAGGACCTAGGGCTTTGATATTTTGCATGTGACAACATCTAGTAGTCTTCTACTAAGGTTGTTCAAATTATCCCCCTAGGTTCAAATATGGCCCCGCCCTGGGGGTCACATGGTTTACATAGACTTATATAGGGAAAAACTTTGAAAATGTTTTTGTCCAAACCACAAAGCCTAGGGCTTTGATAGTTGTTATGTAGCATCATTTTGTGGTTCTCTACCAAGTTTGTTAAAATTATACCCCTAGGGTCAAATATGGCCCCGCCCTGGGGGTCACATGGTTCATATAGACTTATATAGGGAAAAGCTTTTAAAATCTTCTTGTCAATAACCTACAACATTCAAATTTGGACTACATGTATAGTTTTGAGTGGCAAGATGAACATTGACATGAATTGACCTTGATTTTGACCTAGTGACCTACTTTCACGTTTCTGTAGCTACAGCCTTCAGATTTGGACCACATGCATAGTTTTGTGCACTGGAAAAAACTTTGACCTTGACATTGACCTAGTGACCTACTTTCAAATTTTCAAGGTACAGGCTTCAAATTTGGACCACATGCATAGTTTTGTGTTCCGAAATAAAATTTGACCTTGATTTTGACCTAGTGACCTACTTCCACATTTCTCAAGCTACAGCCTTCAAATCTGGACCACATGCGTAGTTTTGTGTACCGAAAATGTTTTTCTTGACATTGACCTATTGACCTACTTTCACATTTCTCAAGCTACAGCCTTCATATTTGGACCACATGCATAGTTTTGTGTACCGAAAAAAACTTTGACCTTGATTTTGACCTAGTGACCTACTTCCACATTTCTGTAGCTACAGCCTTCAAATTTGGACCACATGCATAGTTTTGTGCACCGGAAAAACCTTTGACCTTGACATTGACCTAGTGACCTACTTTCACATTTTTGAATGTACAGGCTTCAAATTTGGACCACATGCATAGTTTTGTGTTCCGAAATGAAATTTGACCTTGATTTTGACCTAGTGACCTACCTTCACATTTCCCAAGCTACAGCCTTCAAGTTTGGACCACATGCATAGTTTTGTGTACCGAAAAAATCTTTGACCTTGACATTGACCTAGTGACCTACTTTCACATTTCTCAAGCTACAGCCTTCAAATTTGGACCACATGCATAGTTTTGTGTACCCCAAAAAACTTTGACCTTGACATCGACCTAGTGACCTACTTTCACATTCTTGAAAGTACAGGCTTCAAATCTGGACCACATGCATAGTTTTGTGTTCCGAAATGAAATTTGACCTTGATTTTGACCTAGTGACCTACTTACACATTTCTCATGCTACAGTCTTCAAATTTGGACCACATGCATAGTTTTGTGTACCGAAAAATACTTTGACATTGATCTAGTGACCTACGTACACATTTCTCAAGCTACAGCCTTTAAATTTGAACCACATGCATAGTTCTGTGTACCGAAATGAAATTTGACCTTGATTTTGACCTACTTTTACATTTCTCAATCTACAGCCTTCAAATTTGGACAACATGCATAGTTTTGTGTACCTAAATTAATTTTGATCTTGAGACCTAGTGACCTACTTTCACATTTCTCAAGCTACAGGCTTCATATTTGGACCACATGCATATTTTTGTGTTCTGAATTGAAATTTGACATTGATTTATTATCTTGTACCTACTTCCACATTTCTCAAGCTGCAGCCTCCAAATCTGAAGCACATGCATAGTTTTGTATACCGAAATGAACTTTGACCTTGAAATTGATCTTGTGACCTACTTTCACATTTCTCAAGCTACAGCTTTTAAATTTTGACCACATGCATTTACCACATGCACAGTGATGTGTACTGAAATGAAATTTGACCTTGATTTTGACCTTGAGCTAGTCTTGAAATTTGGAACAATCAAAAATAGCTCAATGGTGGGCGCCAAGATCACTCTGTGTTCTCTTGTTTGAATTGTATATTTACAAAAGGTAAAAAAAAAAAGAATGAGGTTATGCAAATAAAATATGGAAGACCATAATACAATTAAGATTGAATTTAGAAGGTAACAAGAAATTTTCCCGCTATACATATATTACAACGCAAACATCCGTCTTTCAACCAGGCAAATCAAAAAAAGCTTTAACTTTTTCGAAATGGTAAGCCTAATAAACGAAAATTCTATATGGGTGTTCGCAATTACATCAAACTTCAACAGCTTATTTCAATGTAATGTATTTAAGATTGTATATTCAATGCCTGCCATTATTGTATGCAATTCATTTGTAAGAAGAAACTATTTTAGTCAATTCTATCGTTCCAATTTTCCTATTGTGTGTAGACTTGTCAGTTGTCATGCATAAAGAAGAAGAAGAAGTTTATTCATACAAGCATCATAATAATACACATTACATGATACAAAACTGAAACTGTTTCATTTGATTAAACGCCTATTTTTACACAAAAAATAAGATATTTAATGACATATAACATAAATGAGCATAAATACCATTGTGAATAAACTATTTAGTAAGCATTAAAAAAAGATCAGACATAAGATAAGATTAATAAAATATTAGAATATTAAGATACAGTAAGACAGCGGTTTGTTATTAAGTAAGAATAAGTGGGTTATTGCGACATGTCCAGAAGTTATTACAAACAACTGTATTTTGTATTTGTTATAATATAGTTCATATTCGAATGTATTTATACAATAAAATCATCCAGTTCATGTTACCTCAATTTCTTAAAATTTACAGTCTTACCACACATATTTAGCAAATCACTACAAATCTATGAAAACATTTGATAGCTTTATTAAATCAAGAAACTGAAAATGTAAGAAAAGTGTTTTACTTTGGGAAACTACTATTTTAATAATTTTATCAGTTCGAAGCCCGTTTATTTTCCCTGTTACTTGGGTCAGGGACCAATACATTGTACATATGTCTCTCACAAACCGTAATCTCCAATTAGCGCATGACCTTTAATTATCCAAAAGACATTGAAATCATCACAAGAAAAGCTTTATTGTTGATATTTCAGTGTTGTAACTAAATCGAAGATGGCCGTCATAGAATCCTTTATTTTTTCATTTATTTGAAATCACTCTTCAAATGAGCACATTGTGCAAAACGTTGCATCGTTATACCTTTAAACTAGGCTCCTCAAACAATTTTACACTTATATTTGTTAAAGAACTCAAGTTGGCCAGCAGAGTTGATTTAATCATATTTTATTGCTTCTGAACACATAATACATAGCACATATACATAATAAGTAACAAAAGCAAATGGGTTGGGCTACAAGTTATTGCAACATTAGAAGTCAGCCCTTCCCAAGTGCGTAACATTAATAGCAAATGAAAAAATGAACGAGTGTATTAGTTTAATTAAGCATTCCTTATACAAAGATATATGATAGTGATAATAACTACAAAGATAAAAAGATGAAGGAGATGAAAAAGAAGAAGAAGAAGAAGGGAAATATTATGATGATGATATCAATGTAGTAACAAAATGATAACCCTAATAGTATTTATGATAATAATTACACGATGATGTAGTAAAAAAATGATAACAATAATAGTATTTATGATAATAATTACACGATGATGTAGTAACAAAATGATAACAATAATATTATTTATGATAATAATTACACAATGATAATTAATAAATTTTAGTATTAGTCAAGTTATGGTTGTAATCATTATAGTTGAGCTAGAGAAGAAAAGAAAAAGAAATATATGCTGCTCTATATCCCCGAGTGTCTACCCAGTAATCACAAACATCCTGTCCCAAAGTAACGTAATAATAACAAGAGGACATAAGAAATACATTATGTACTGTCGAAACGTCTTGTATGTTTGATATAGTTTTGAACTTCTGTGAAAAGAGTAGTGTTATCTTCTATAGAAATATTATCATTGCCATATAAAAGCTTATTGACACTTAGTGGGTGAAATAATCTTGTTTTAGTAAAAAGTTCTCTTCTTTGATGTGAAAAACGAGTGCATTTAAAGAAATAGTGTTCTGCGTCTTCCGTTTCGGACCCGCAGTCGCAGTTTGGATTTTCTCTGATGTGATTATTAAACAAGTCGGCGTTTACATTACTGCACTTGTTTCGTATCCTAGCGTGAAACACAGAGTATCGTCTGTCACCAATTAAGTAAAAAGTAGAACTGGTCTCAAGTAAGCTATATAGATTTTGTTTAAGGTGTGCCTTCTAAGTTTAAATTTCAGCGCTCTCATAGATCCTAGAATTTTTGCTGCCGACTTTACAATATTAGATATATGTTCGTGCCAAGATCCATCTTTAGAGAGTGTTATGCCAAGATGTTTGTGATAATCGACAAAATTTAACTGAGTATTTTCAAACAATAGATTAGGACATTGTCTACGCGCGAGGGAAAAGAACACAGCTTCTGTTTTTGTAGGATTAAATGTAACCAGCCATTGTTTTGACCATTCTGATATTTTTATAAGGTCAGAATTTAGAGAAAGTTCAATTTCGTGTATATCGGGAGACGAAGCGGCTAGAGAACTATCATCTGCAAATAATCGTGTCGTACTTATAAGTGAATCTGCGATGTCGTTAACGTATATTAGAAAGAGAAGAGGACCTAACACTGAGCCTTGAGGAACACCAACTTTAAGCTCTTTAGAGTCTGAGAAAGAGGAGTTAACGAAAACTTTTTGGCTGCGATTTGAAAGATAGTGAGTAATCCAGTCAATTAGTTTGCCTGAAAAGCCATGTTGTGTAAGTTTAAAAATAAGACCCTTATGCCAAACTCTATCAAATGCTTTTGACATATCACAAAAGACTATACATGTTGCTTTTTTTTCGTCAAAAGATTTGCAGATTTGGTTATAAATATCTATGAGTTGAAAAACTGTGGAATGTCCTGGTAGAAACCCTGATTGACTTTTGTATATTAAATTGTTTGACATTAAAACATTGTGCATGTAATTAAAAATAACACGTTCCATGACTTTACCTACACAACTGATTAAAGAGATTGGTCTATAATTAGATGGGGTGTTACTTTCTCCTTTTTTGAAAAGTGGCATAACATTAGCTTGTTTCCAACAGTTTGGGTAAATGCCTTCTTGTACGGACCTGTTAAATAGAATAGTAAGTGGTTTTTTAACTGTGGATGCTGTTCCTTTTAACATACGATGGCTTATTTCGTCGGGTCCAGATGCTTTGTTTAATTGCAGGTTAGAAATAACATCAAATATCTCTTGTTCTGAAATTGTTATATCATTTAGCAAAGAGTCTGTCTTGGCAATGAAAGATGGAAGAGAAACATTCGAATCATCTAAATTTGAAATAGACACAAAATAATTATTCCAGCAGAGTTCAAGATAATCGCCATAAAATCATTTTTTCCATAAAAAACTTCACTTCGGCATAGTGTGTGCACATCAGTATGATGATGAAACATTACATTGTAGTAAATATATTTGTAAATTACGCTCCTCTATCGAATGTTACACTGGATAAATAAATACAATATGGCCAACGAAGTATCTACCTCTTGTTATGCTGCAGTAACATTGCCAACGTAAAAAATGATAACACCGTTGACAGTATTGATAAAATGATGCTGTCGCACATGTTGGACAACAAATCTACTTATTTGATGGCAATTTTATACTGGGAAATTTGCAGATGCAATTTGCTGTAAATCTAAAGGTTGTTTTTAAGGAAAAGGATTTCGGGTCCGCTCAATAAATAAAGATCGCTTTGGACTTCAGTCGTGAAACTTCATAGGATGGTTGCCTATTGTTAGTGGGTGACCCGAAATTTGCTTAGGGCCAGTAGGTCAAAGGTCAAGGTCTAAGTGCATTTAGTGGCCTTGAGACTTGGAACGGTTTTTGCTCAATAATTAAATTACACTTTTGCCTACAGTCGTCAAACTTCAAAGAATAATTTCTTGTTGTCAGTAAATGTCCGCTATTGTTTTTGGGGTCAGTAAGTAAAGGTCATAGTCTATGAAAAAGGTTTCCACTCCATAATGAAAGAACAGTCTCGTTTACAACTGTCTATGATCAGTAGATGATACCTATTATTTTTTAAGGGTCAGGTCAAGGATGATTGCATGTGGACAAAAGATTTTGGATCATTAAAGTCACTGTGACTAAAACAGTTTCCGTGGAGTTACTAAAGAACACTTTGAACAACAGTTGTGAAATTCATAGGTTCATTGCCTGTTGTCAATAGATAAGCAGTAGGTCAAAGGTCAAAGTTCACACTGATCTCGAGACGGGTCAGAATGAAAGAAAGGTCTTTTATCATCAAACTCTACAAGATGATTGCCTTGGGTGATGAGTAGATGATCTCTATAACGTGTATTTTGGGGGTCAGTAATAGACCAGTTCCCAATGACCTCTACATATGGGAAAATTAGAACCATCGATTTTTCGCACGAGTAAAAATATTTTATACAGCGCAAAGAAGGCAAAGGAGCCCTTTACTTTATTTAAATTTATGGAAAAGTATTATAGGTAGTTTAGCTTTGCAAACGATGTGATAATATTCAATGCATTGTCTTTTTAATGAATATTTTAATTTTTAAAATGAAGTTAAAAGAAAATGGTCTTTTTGCGTAAACTTTATGTATGTCTGTCTACAATTAGATACTTAGTAAAATATGGATAATTTGCTGAAATGTCTTCTGTTTAACAAGGATTCTTGTTTGCCCTTGAAGACCATTGCAAACGACTTAGTAATCTATATTCATTTAGCTATAATATCATATTGATTTCAGTTTTCTAAGTGAAGAAGAAAATGGTCTTTTTAAGCATTTTGAAGATGGGTATAGGTTTTTTTTCGTTATCGGAAAGACTCGAACATTCTCGTATATTTCCGTCAATTCTTACGGAATTTAAGGTGAAATTCGCCCCAAATTATTTTGCCGAATATTGTCCTGAAATTTATACTGTACAAAATTCAGGATATATGCGATTTAGTTCCGGTTTTGCTTTTTCGCCATATGGTTCGTATTTTTTGCTATTGTGTCACAAACATGGCTCCTGACGTCACTTTTCGTGCAACGACGAGTTCCGAGTGTTTTCGGCATTCTTCCTTTCCTGCGCGCTGAATGTCATATAAATGAAAAATACAAAATAAAATTCAGTGAAATGGAATTGACGCTTAGGACGTCAGTGACGATTTTGTGACGTCAAAACGGAAAAAATCACATCAAGTTTTGCTAAAAAGTTTGCCTTAAAATTCAGTTTATAAAAAATCGGCTCGATAAAAAAACGTATAATTTTGGTATGTTGTTTCGCAATGTGTGTACGTCTAGTAGACACATAAAACAACACAGACGTTTACAACACTGATAAGGCTATAACTGCGTTATGAATTACGGGTATTCTATGTTTTGGTAATTGCAAGATATAATTATCATGCCATTTTAATATTTTGCATATTTTTTATTTTGCAAACAGTTTTCATATTTTGGTGAAGAATGTGTAGTTATATTATAATGAGTAATGTCTGCTTGAATACGGCAAAATACCTGTACCACGCTGATTGCCACTATCTTTTTTCTTTTTTTTTTTTGTAATTTTACAAACATACCATAATTTTCAATTCATCAAATTTCCTATTTTGCCAATATGTTAAGAATTACTGAATTGATATACATATGATATTCAAACATTTCAAAGTAAAAAATTCAAAACCTACGCCTGTGTTATTATAAATTGTGATCAACTGTTTAAAAAAAAAAAAAAAAACAAAAAAAAAACACATTTATACAGTATGTATATGTATTTTTGTGACTAAAAATGGATGTGACATTAAAGAAGCAGACTGTTCGTACCAGAAAATGGTCATTTCTATGTGTGATGCTAATGAATTGTCAGTAAATGATATCAAACAGAAATTGGATGAATTAGGTATTAAAACAAAACTTAGACAAAATGAAAAACCGTATGAATTACTGAAACAGTCTATGTCAAAACAGTAATAGTCAAGAAATACACAAAATGTGTATGCACATATACAAGATGTGTATATGCACTGATATTGCAATGAGGTTTCATAAGTAGAAAATGTCAATTTTAAACAATGATATTTTTCAAAGTTTACACACATGTAAATATGTTAGATATATGAACAGTTGAAGACTTGCAGTAACTTTATTACTAAGTATGCAGCTTTTTATGTTAAAATGAGCAATAGAGCAAAGCCCTATTTTTGATTTCCTACAATTTTCAAAAGTGTTGAAATATACATACTTCTTATTATAAGAAAATGTATGAAAATATGATTTTTATTAAAAAATATGTTTTTTATTACTTATAGATATGTTATATTGGGTATAAAAATTCAATTTAATTATTATAAAATAGCATGTCTATAATGCTATGAATCAGAAAATTACATATTAAATGTTCTTTTGGTAAAAATGACTTGTTTTATTTCTAATGAAAAATCCCTTTTCCATAGTTTGTAACTCCAGTAACATTTCAATTAAGCTTGTTTAATTATCTTATGGAAAACCTTCTCTTCTATAGCACTTGATATTGAAATAAACATGCAGTTGACAATACCCGTAGGCAATAAATATCGACATCGCAATACCGGTCACCTGTTACCAATACCAATACCATATAGCTGTTGTCTCCCCTGATATCGATTTTCTGCAATATCGGTCACGAGGTCAATTCTTCCTAAGGCTTAGGCGTCACCGACTTTAATTTTTCGCAATATAACAAACTTTACCCTCACCCCCACACGGTTTGTGGCTGTATGACGTTAGAGTAAAAAGAATGAAATGTCATTTACATAATTTACACCCTTTATCAAACATCTCATTAAGATATTTCAGGTCCGTAATCACTTGATTGTTATTACATGTTTAAAAAAATCGACTTTTTTCTTTACACTTTCTTAGCAAATCTCACCATATGTCTCTCAATACTTTCATGTCAATCCGTTTCATCAATTCATTCCGAATTTACCGTTAATACATGCAGCTTCGCATATTCTTTAGATTATTTTGTTAAAAAATGACGATCAAACGTGACATGTCTTAATGGGGTAGGGGTAAAATATCGTCAAATATTGAAAAATTTAAGTCGGTAACTCCTAAGTATTTATGTGTCTACTAGACGTACACACACTGCAAAACAACATACCAAAATTTTACGTATTTTTATCTAGTCGATTTTTTATAAACTGGATTTTAAGGCTAAATTTGTAACAAAACTTGATGCGAGGTTTTTCCGTTCTGACGTCACAATATCGTCTCTGACGTCCTAGGCGTAAATCTTAATTCGCTGAATTTTATACCATTAAGTAGCATTTTCTGAATGCAAAATGACGACTATTTTGTAGTTTTCATTTATATGACAGTCAGAGCGCATGAAAGGAAAAATACCGAAAGCACCCGGAACTGGGCGTTGCACGAAAAGTGACGTCAGGGGCCATGTTTGTGACACAATAGCAAAAAACAAGAACACTATGGCGATAAAGTAGAACCGGAGCTCAATCGCATATATCTTGAATTTTATACAGTATAAATTTCAGGACGAAATTCGGCTAAAACATTTGGGGCGCATTCCACCTTAAGCTCCTTAACGGTAAAGATTGATATCTTCCCCCCCCCCACCCCCCACGCTAAACTGCACACATGTACGGATTTATAAATTAGTGGACGCCCCATAATATGATTTTGTTTACAGCTAATAGTCAAATTTAAACAGCTTGAGGATCAAATTCAAAATTTCAAAAAGAATTTAGAGTTTGCATAGAATTTGGATCTTGCTCGAAGCTCGAAATTGAAATGTTCAGCCTTTTTATTCGAGCCAGCATTGAACATCGAGTCTGTCGAAAATGGAAATCTTAAGGAACTGATTTCGAGCTTGTATTAAATTTCGAGCGTGTAAGAAGAAAAGAGACTTAAAAGTTTCAAAACGTTGAAATTTGAGGCGGCATATTTTGGGCAAGTTAGAAGCAGAAGATCGAAATTCAAATTTTCGAAACGATGAAGTTGAATTCATTTAATTTCGCACAAATTCGTAAATCGAAATTAAAATCGAAAGAAATCATCGAATTTCGAGGCAGAATTGAAATTAGAGCCAGCAGGAATATTGAAATTCAAATATTTTGAGCTAGCATGAACTTCTAGTCAATCTGCAATTAAAAAATTAAATTGCGATCTTTAAACTGTCTCTTAATTCAATACCTGCTCGAAATTCAGATTGAAAATTTAACTTAGATTTTCGGACTTGTTCGACATACAGCGCTAGATTTTCGAATCGTCGATCGAGCTCGGAAATAAAATAAATGCAAGTACGAAATTCAGCTGTAACAAAAGTTAGTTTCACATTCAATCCCTGTTTTAAATTCGATTGCTTTGAAAATTCGAGCAGGCTTGGAATAATCTATTTAGATTTTTTTTTTTAAACTGGAATTTCGATCTTTTAATCTTTGAATTATGATCTTAAGCAGATCTCAGTTTCAGAATTATATTGAAATTCAAACTAAGTACGATTTTCGAGCTGGTTCGGCACTAATTTCTTGCTCGAAATTTGACTTTAAAAAAATTCAGTATCAGTCTTGGCTGTTTATTCAATACAAGATCGAAATTTGGCTTTTGGAATATTATGAATTTCGATCATTGAGCTGGTCCGAAATTAAAAACTATTTTGGAATTTGACGTTTTTCGATCTTCAGGGGTAGCTTGGGATCAAAATTCGACAAGTTATTAGTTGAATTTCGATCTTCGAGCTGGCATAAGATTCTAAGCTAGTTGGACACCGCTCACGGCATAATAATAAATGTGCAGTTATTTGATTACACAAATAACTATTTAAAACCTTTATTTCATAATCATTATCATCAAACAAGGATTTATAAAAGCGAGCTTCCATCCGATTGTAAGATAGCAGAAATTATTTTTGCAAAGTGATTGTTCGGTTTTATGATAATGTGTTTGTTGAGACTATCGTTATACAGGTATTCTGATAAATTCATCAAATACCATTTAGGTTCCAATTAGTTCCAATTTATTTAAGAAATGACATATCTCATTTAGTGATTTGCCGCTGAATAAATCATTGTTTGGAGTTCAGATTCGAAGGAATTACATGTATATCACGAGGGCGCAATCCGAGTGATATAATAATACGCATCTGAACGACAAACAATGATTTTATTCAAGAGCAAATCACTAAATGAGATACATTATTTCGATTCTAACACGTTACCAAGGACTTTAAAGTACATCCTTGTCGGCATTCATTAAATATTTGCCTGTGTTCAATCGGTTTCTTTTCCAGCACGCCGCTATGCCGTTTGACGCTAGAACAGTGAATTGTTTTATTATAATTCACTATTTTCATCTTTCTTTATTTAATAGGAAAATGAATCGGATCATGTTAGAAATTCTATTCTAACATGACTCGGTTTGATTTCCAGTTAAACAAAGAAGGAAATCAAGCCCTGTATATTCTGAGATAAACAACGGTTGACACGCGGACCAGTAAGAGAGCATTGTGACGTCAGTTATGACGTCAAATTGCCACATGACGTCCGATACATTGCTCTTCGGGTAAATGAAGTCCAGCATAATGTATTAAATTATGTCAATAAGCATGTCAGAATGAAAACAATCGAAGTCTTCTTGTGATTCATCGTCAAATTTACCACGGTTCATCGTTCAGATGCTTAAGTATATAACCACTCGGGCGATAAAACACTCGAAGGCCTTGATAATTTGTTAAATATATCTTTGCTATCACTATAAATTAGACTTGATAATATTCCTTAAATCCATATGATCAAAAGTATGTATTAATGTAAAGGTACATTGGCTAAGCAGGAATTACTTGTTAGACATCGGCCTAAAAAACGGACTAGTACTTAGACCGAAAACTAGCGACGGCAGATTTACCTGGCCAAACTTATTATCGACTTTTGTGGTCTCGGATTTTCACGATCTAATTTTCCCATATCATATGGACTGAAACCTCGACCTCTCCTTTAAATAAAAGAGTTAAGTAAAAATAATGTAAAACATAAATTTTTTTTTCTCTTTTATTTCTTCACAGCATAAACAAGTAATAATCAACAAACACAGTTAACAAAACAACATTTAGCACAACCAGCAAACTGCCGTACATTAAGCACTTTCCAACACATTAGCACAATGTTTAGAAGTCAATATTTAAGCAAGCAAGTCTGCTTCTTTGTCGTCTGCTAGTCTTCTGTTTCTCACCAGCGGTCCATGATTTCGACTTGACCCGGAAGTGACGTAGGTCGGCAGCATGGTCCTCGTGTAACATTGGCTTGTAGCTGATTGGGACACACAAATCCTGAAATCATAAAAAAATGAAATATTTAATAAAGATCTTGAATGAAATATAACGCCGCATGGAATGAGAACATAGTTCAATTATTTCAGTTCAAGAGAATCCGCTTAGATATTACTGGAATGAAAACAATTTTCGTCTTTTCATTTAGAAAATTTGTATAATGATTCTCATATTCGTAAAGTTGACCTCCACAAATAACAAAATTGTACTGAGAAAGCTTTGAAACTGGAATGGACGCGTTTCCAAAATACCAACCTTGTGTGTAGAAAAGAACGCTTTGTAGCCTCCATCAAGTAAGTAAATCTCTGGGAAGATGAGATGTGGATATCTGTGTTTATTCAGCACACGATCCTGGCTTCTCAAGAAACGATACCTGGAATATAATAGGCAATAACATTATTTTATACGTCAGCTATTTCAAAACGAAATTTATAGTTGTTATGGTTACCTCAGGATTTTTGTAATAAAAAAGACGTTACGTTTATACACTTTTGTATGTTTAATGTATCATAAACTTTGAGTAACAATATCACAGTTTACAAAACCAATTTCTTAATGCAATAATTTCTTAGTTTATAAGTCTATTCGTTTGAATACTTACATTTTTGGCCCCCTCTCTGAAGAGAATTCGCAGTGGAAGATCAGCACACGTGGTTTCTCTGACGTCGACGTCTCCTGGAGAAGCGTGTTGACGGCGTCCTTGGTGTACATGTTTACAGCTCCCCGGATATGACCTCCCTCGAACTCGTACGGGTACCGACAGTCGACGATGGCTACTTTCCCAAGCTTTTCTGTATACCGCCCTTCCACGATGTCCGCCATTGTTTCTGGAGCGATGGACTTGAGGTCGCTGTGTTTGCCGGGAATTGTGGGTAACGTGTAGCAACGAGCTCCGTCAGCTACGAGTTCACGTGATTCTAATCGTTCAACAGCTTCGATGATATCATTGGAAACCTAAAATTAAGAAAACGATAAATATCTATTAACAAAATGTAAATGAGCATTTCTACTTAGATGATTCTAAACGGTAGATACACTCAAAATTGTGATGAATAAACCCAGGTATGTAAAACTAAACGGCATTTTCTAAATTTTAATATATTTTATTTTATTTTATTATTATAGTTTCTTCAATGTGACAATACAACACGTGCATATTTACAAATATCACAGATAAAAACTAATTTAAAGAAAGCACATTGCCACTCTACATAGAGTTATAAGAGACTTAGTAGTCTACAAGAACATCATAGAATATCAGTAATCTAATCAACCACTGTACAATCTAAAAGCTAAACTTTCCCTTGCTAATCTTAATTAAAACCTACCATAAAAAGGAAACAATACTGTAAGACACTGAATAAGGAAAAGAATTGCAAATGCATAGGATAGAAAATGGTTCTAAGATAATGACCCAGTTATGATCAGATCATCACTGGTTTGATTAGCAAAAGAATTTTTAGCATTGATAAAACAAATACAGTTTTATATAAGACACAGAATGTGTACATATTTTTAATTTATTTGTAAGTAGAATCTAATGGCAATATGAAATACATTTCTGGGTGACGCTGGCAAATAATAACTAAGCCGAACACAATACCTACCGGAAGTACAGAACTCTTCCTAAGTTTCTTCGTAGCGGGAGATTCTACTTCAAGACTATCGTCTGCTTGACGTTTTCCAGAAAACAAGCTTCTTCTGGCGTCTGATGTTTGGCGTTTCAGTGACTTCCGCGACGGAATCTTTATCTGTAAGAAGAAATACATACATAATGAACTGACGAAAGAAATGTTAATAGCTAAATGATATTACAGAAAAAAATATGTAGAATAACTATGCTGGAAATATATTTTATTTATGATTCTATTTTTGAAAAATAAACGAACAGTAACTTTTTCGAATATCATTAAAATGATAATTGGTTTGCATGTAAGAAACTTACCGAAAAATCGGCTCCAGAGCCTGGTGACTTGTAGAATTTTCCATAGGGAGTGATTACAGACTTCACCGGAAGTTGTCTGCACCGGGGAATCTTCAGCGTCTTCAAACAAACGAAGTCTGAAATAAAAAGGACACCAGAATGAAAAAAAAAAAAAAAAAAAAAAAAAAAAAAAAAAAAAAAAAACAGATCAATTATTTTAAATACGATTCTTTTTTAAAATGTATATTTTCTTCGTGGTAGTTTATAGAAATATATTATAAAGTATAGAAAAGAATCGTATAGCCAATTCGTGCACATTTTAAAATGCTTTATACGTGTTTTGTATATTAATCATGCATGATAATATGCATCTAATTCGACTCACCTCAAAAACATGATTTCTCGAAGTACAATGGAGATAAAATATAAATAGATATTCAAATTTGTATATAATTATGTGTACTGTATATATGTATTGTCGAAGAAGTTATGGCTGTATTGTCGAAGAAGTTATGGCTATGAAATGAAATATTTTTCCTTATGTACTTTGCTAGTAGAGAAGAAGAAGAAGAAGAAGAAGAAGATTTTATTCAAGACTTGAGCTGAAAGCTCCTCATCTAAACATACAATATATCAAATATATAAGGTCAAACTATACAACAAATAAGTATCTACACATTCAAAAAATAAACATTCAAAACGAGAGTAACAGTTCATAAATTACAAAGCTTCAAAGCATTAATAAATATTTCATGTTCTATCATTTAAGAAATTGTCTCTAATTTTCAAGGCACAATGTATATAACATACCAGTTTATTTAGCACTTTTGCGTTAGTTGATGAGATCAGATGTATAAATTTTTGCATACTATGGTGCTGAAAGTAATATTTAGCAATATAACGCGTTCTGATTGTTTTATATTTCGGACACACAATTATAAAATGATATTCGTCTTCTATGTCATTACTTCCACATACTTCACAAGTTCTTTCAGATCTGTCAATTCTATACCGACCATATCTACCTGTCTCAATACGAAGTCTATGAGCACAAAGCCTAAACTTTGTTAATAATTGTCTATATAGTCGATTTTGCACAACACTTAAGTATTCCTCATAACCAAAATTTTCTTTAACATATTTATACACAAATAGAACACTATTTTGATTCACCCCATGTTTCCAGTTCTGTATAAAACTATCAACAAGACGCTGTTTAAAGTCAGAAATAAATACATTTACCGTAACATTATATGGATAATCCCATACATAACCAAAACCGTTTGTAGTAAGCATATCTTTAACATTAGATAACCAGTTTATCTTGCCACTAAGCAGATCATTTTTTAACATAAAATACACATTTTGTAAAACAATGTTGTCAGTATTGATAAGTTTAAACCAATATTTAACTATACGAACAAATCTATTTATATACAATGGAAAGCGACCTAGTTCCCCATAAATTCCAACATTACTTGTAGAGATTTTTACATTCAACAACTTTTTGCAAAATTTTAAATGTATTCTTTCGATGTCTTTACATTTAGTATATCCCCACACTTCTGAGGAATAATTTAAAATAGATGTTACAAAAGAATCAAATAGGCTACACATCGTCTTAGGTGTAAAATTAAATTCTCTAGTATTACAGAATAAAGTGTTCATAGCTTTCAACGATTTCCCAACAAGCATCTGCATATTTGAGTTAAAATTACCATAAGAATCAAATACCACACCTAAATAATTAAAACTGTCAACTATTTCGAGTCTTTTACCATCATATGACCACACTTCATTATTACGAACTCTTCCACGACGTCTGAAAACCATCACTTTTGTTTTATCCGTATTCACTTGTAAACCCCAACGGTTACAATATATACACAAGTCATTAAGGCTTTGTTGTAAATCATCAACATCATTTGAGAAAAGAACCATATCATCTGCGTAAAGAAACATTATAAGAGTAACATCATCAAAGAGAAGATTGGCTATTCTCGTAATTATGATCTAATAATTTAAGTTTCCGATATAGCTTTGAGCTTATTTTGCCTTAGGTATAATTTTAAAGAATACATGTGAAAACACCTCCCGTTTTCCTGTTTTCACAACTTCTTACTTACAATTAAGGACACTTGTTTTGTACTCGGACATTATCTGGCTTGTGTGACAAGGTGAACGAATGTGTAGATTTGACGATATAGAGTCAATGCCTTTATTAATTGCAATTTTAGACCATAATATTACTAATTTTACATTAGTAATATTGTTCTTTTATAAACACTATCAGGGGAAATACTTTCCTGAATGCCAAGTAAAATACTGTTAACAAAAGTTCACTTAAGTCGGGATTTGGTTTAGCTGCTTTAGTTGCTGAATTTTACGGGTTGTCCACATGAAAATGAAATAAACAAATTGCAAAAAGTTAGAAACTTCATACAAATGTTTTACTTTTTATAGAGATAATCAATGTACATTAATTTGCAGGATTTTACTTTTATCTCTTCAAGCTTTGATATAACTTGTCTCCATTTGATCGTCTGCGTTGGCGAAGATTTTAGTTTAGGTCTACTTTTCTTGCAAACTTTGCACACTTGTTCAATATTCAATACATCAGTGGAGTAAGTAGGTCAAGAAACTTAATCCTTACTTGCCTTGAAAATTGGAATTTCGTAGTTAAAATATTTGTTTAAGTCTACTTTATGTGATTACTTAAGAACAATAACTTTGCAAACTTATTTTTTATCATTAAAGGCTGATCTCCTAATCGCACGACAACAAAAAAGGAGAAAATCTTAAGCTATCAGGAATTTATTGCTATATTTCTTGAAAAGGCTTTGGAACTTAGCTACTGGTAGATTATATGTTACTGGAACATAAGACAATAAGTTGTTCCATTCAAAATTGAGAACCGTTTATAACGGGTTACCGAAGGTAAACTGTCTTAACTATAATTAAAGCTTTGTCATCCAGGTAAAAAAAACATGAATCTGTTGCGTCTTCAATGTCCGTTCGTATATATATATTTTTTTTTGTGCGTTTTGGGTAAAATATAAAATAATAAAACGTTCAGCTATTAAAGCAAGTGTATCCATGCCGTATCAAATAGAAAATTACATTTAACCTGATGTAAAATACATACGCGAGTGAAATAAGGTCGCGGTTTACCCACAAGTGCAATAAATATGAGAGAAAAAAATAGCGACTTTTTCGACTACATCACGGACGCATATCTACAACAGTATTTCTGCTGTTAAGCTTTGGAATTATAATGTTTTATAGCTTCCCTTTGGCCCCTTTATGTTTTTGGCATGAGATGGACATCCGAGGCGTCCTTGTTATCCATTAAACACTATCTGAGTTAAGGGCTGGACGCATGCGTCGACAAAATAGACAGGAAAATGTCAACGCATTCTGATATTCGACTAGCCATTGCATCAAGTGCATCCATGCCATATTAAAAATGAACTTTTGTTAACAATGCTCTCCTGAGAAACTATTTGAATTCGTATAAAAGTGTTTTCCAGGATATTGTATACGAAAGTATATTAACACTAACGAGAAATTATAAATTTTTGTATATAATTGCAATTAGTAAAAAGCATTGACACTATCTCGCACAAATGAAAAAACTAGTCCACCTTGTCACACAAGCCCGATAATGGCCGGGTACATTAATACATCTATATAATTGTAATTAAGAAGTTGTGAAAACAGGAAAACGGAAGGTGTTTTTCACATGTCTTCTTTAAATTTTAGTGCTACGGAAAAATAAGCTCAAAGCTATGTCGGAAATTAATTATTAGCTTATAATTACAAGTAGGGACGTTTTCTCTACGGATAAAGTATATAAGCAGAATTTTATCTTTTGACGGACATAACTTCTTCGACACTCTTATATATACAAACACATATCAAAAGCATTTTATACTCTATCTACTTATCGAGACTGGAACAACACATAGAATCATGTCTTTTAGGTATGTTGAATTAGATACTTTTCATTTTGAATTGTAATACTTTCTTATCTTTGAAAATGAGTAAATAATAAAAGTTTCAATATTAATTACAATAAACGACAATGGATAAATACTATTAAAAATCATCCCAACTAATTTTCTAGATTTATTTTAACATGCAAATTGGAAAAAGATATTTGGATTGGTTTGTGTCCGTAGAATAGTTTTTCACTTTTCTCTTTTACTTGTGCATAAAATGGCATCTTTTCAATTTCAGACTTCGTCTATTTGAAAACGCCGAAGATTCTCCGGTGCAGACAACTTCCGGTGAAGCCTGGGACGAGATAGAGGCTGTGATAACGCCCTACGGAAAGTTCCACCAATCAGTTGATTCTGGGGCAGACTTGTCGGTAAGTTTCTTTTCCTTAAAATATTTAGATAAGTCTTTCGGCTGAAATTAAAAATAATTTTTACCAGATCCAAGATATAAATATAATATATGACTAGTGCATAGAGTTAAGATAAAATAACCAAAACGACAAAAACCTACATCGGCGAGTTATTGAATTTTCGACGGCTCTAGGCTTGGTTCAGGCTACAGATTGGATTTAATTTACATGTGATTGGCTAATCTGGACAGTTTGCAGAGAGTGACTGGTTCTAACCTAGTTTATGCTTATGCATAAAATATATGGAGGGGAAACAGAGGGTCAGCTGCCACAATCAAAATTTGGAAATTTTGCGTAACTGTGATATCCTATTAAACGCTTTGAAAAATAAATCAATAAAATATCTCAATAAGATAAGATATAATGTTCTGTATTTCATGTGTGCTTATTTCTCTTTGTAGATAAAGATTCCACCACGGAAGTCAAGTGAGCACCAAACACTAGACGCTAGAAGAAGTCTGTTTTCTGGTAAACGTCCAGCAGACGATAATCTTGAGGTAGAATCTCCCGCCACGAAGAAACTGAGAGACATTTCTGTACTTCCGGTAAGTGTCGATTTTCGGGAAGACTTGAAATCATTTGGTTAAAACATATTTGATTTGTAAGCCATTACAAAAATAATATACAGCTAAAAAAAAGATTATCTAGTCTTGTTTACAAGTTAGCAATGTAATTAAATAATCAAGAAATACGGAAATCATTTACTTATACATGTACTTTCAGGCTACTTCTATAATATAATAAATCAAATTTAGAGCACAAATAATTTGTCAATTGCAATTTTGAGCGTTTATTTTTTGTAAAACGTCTCCATAGAAAGAGTGTAAATGATGTATAACAAATTTCTCATTTCTATTTCAGGATTCCAATGATATCATTGAAGCTGTCGAACGTTTAGAATCGCTTGAACTCGTAGCTGACGGAACTCGTTGCTACACCTTACCCACAATTCCTGGCAAACACAGCGACCTCATGTCCATCTCTCCAGAAACAATGGCGGATATCGTGGAGGGGCGGTATAAAAAGCTTGGGGAAGTAACCATTGTCGACTGTAGGTACCCGTACGAATTCGAGGGAGGTCACATCCGGGGTGCTGTAAACCTGTACACCAAAGACGCCGTCAACACGCTTCTCCAGGAGACGTCGACGTCAGAGAAACCACGTGTGCTGATCTTCCATTGTGAATTCTCGTCCGAGAGAGGGCCCAAAATGTAAGTATTTGAATACTACTAATATTCAAAAGCTACGAAATTTATGAAACACAGTGAACTATTTTTAATGATAAACTGTAACATTGTAAGAAAAGTAATGTCTGTATCAGTAGCAGTAGTGCATAAATTAACCTTACAATCACTCAGAAGGAGCTATTAACGGTACAATGTCTTTTCTATAGTTCTCTATTTACTTTTTATGATATATTTGCAATATCCGGTGTATTAAACTAATATTATTTGTCTATCACTTTCCAGGTATCGTTTCTTGAGAAGCCAGGATCGTGAGCTGAACAAACACAGATATCCAAATCTCAACTACCCAGAGATTTACTTGCTTGATAGGGGATACAAGGCGTTCTTTACTGCACACAAGGTTGGTACGCTTGCCACTAAACTTTGCAGGCAGATTTTATCTATGAATTGTTTTCATTAAGTTGTATCAGTTTAAATTAGGGAGGTTCTATAATTCATATGCAGGAGACAAAGGACGTTTGCTTTCAATCAAATTATCATTTATCATCGATTTTCTATGCAGATAAATGACATAAGTAGTGTCTTACTTTGTTCAAGAGGATTAGTAAAAAAAATATTTATTTTTTTCTGGTTTTCAGGATTTGTGTGATCCAATCAGCTACAAGCCAATGTTACACGAGGACCATGCTGCCGACCTACGTCACTTCCGGGTCAAGTCGAAATCATGGACCGCCGGTGAGAAACAGAAGACAAGCAGACGACAAAGAAGCAGACTTGCTTGCTTAAATATTGACTTCTAAACAGTGTGCTTTTGTGTTGGAAAGTGCTAAAGAGTGCTCATGTAGAAATGTGCTAAATAATTTTTGTTAACTGCATTTTTTTTGATCTGTTATATGATTACTTGTTATTTGTTGTTATACAAATAAGTAAAATAAACAAAAAATACCTAACATCAAAGTTTGCTTTTTTATTTACTTCTTTCTCACAACGGTTCTGTGACTGTCACGGCATATATGTCTAATAAAATCACAAAAGGCAAATTCAGTTTACTACTGACATTGTTTACAGTATCCCTATGTCGATCATTATGAAACTTTTCACCAGCATTTCAGCTATATCCCGACTATAGACAACTAACCAGTGTAACCAGCGTTCCTAAGCAACTTACCAGGTATTTCTTTATAATGCGAATGATTGCATTTTAACATTACTTACGGGACAAATTCAGATTCATTATTTGATCAAATCAAATTACCATGTTGAGATTCTCAATCTCGAGACGCCAATGTTATAATTTTGAATTTTAGGCTATAATACATTTTCATCTCTTGAATTCTGCCCTTCAAGTTACTTTGATATGACTCCAAACGGATAAAAACGTAGAAAACACGGACGGATAAACGAACAACGCAAAAATAGGAAAATGAGCTTCAACCACTGAATTTCAAATGTTAAAAGTGTAACACACAACTGTGATCAATTTCACAGAAATTGTGAAGAATATTGTTGGATGGTTAGAAATCATACTTGTCATACGTGTGAAAAATAGAATGTGATTTGTTAAAACTTGGTCAAACAGAACCCTTGCATGTCAACAATTACGTAGATTTTATCTTGTCGGCAACCGGGTAAGCACTGGTTAGGACACTGTGCTGTTGCCCTGATAATGTACAGTTCACAGCAAGTAACTGCATTTCCGCTTAGTAAAAAGAGAGAAAGGACTGGATCTGAAGCAAGTTTCTGTGGGAAAATCACATTTTGATGTAGAAAAAGACCATATTGTTTTATGCTGTGGAATCTCGTCCCCATGCGATATTTAACTCGTCTGGTTATTTTTGTTCAATTATTCTGGTTAAACCTTTACACAATTCTAAAGATAAAGGCAAAAAAATATTAAAGCAGAAATTGCTTTAGTATTATCCGCCAATTTATTTTTTATTCTTTTCAAACTACGACAAAGGCAACAAACAAATGTGTAATTCTAAGCAATATTCTTGGCGGTAGTGAATCTCTGACAACACACTAGACCGCAAATAAGCACTAAAATAAACGTTCTAGATTGAACATATTTATTCCCAACAATATATATAATTAATATTTACGTACTACGTAGTCCGCTCGCTTAGCTCAATAGGAAGAGCGCAGATCTATGGATCGCGGGGTCGTGAGTTAGATCCCTGGGCAGAGCATATCTTCTCCGTGACGACTTGATAAAATACATTGTGAAATCTGAATTCATTCGTCCTCCAACTCTGATTCATGTGGGGAAGTTGACAGTTACTTGCGGAGAACAGTTACTTGTGGATAACAGGTTTGTACTGGTACAGAATCCAGGAACACTGGATAGATTAACTGCTCGCTGTTACATAACTGAAATACTGCGTTAAACCCAAGGCAAACAAACAAATAAAAAACAGTTACTGGAAAGGATTAGAACGATAACAGGTCTTATAGAGTTCTTCTCCTTAACGTTCTAGAGTTATCAAAATTGACCATTTTCTTAAATTAGCCATAACTTTGCTTCCAAGAGATCTTCAACAGATTTTATTTTACACAGTTACTTTTTTACGGTAAATTCTATCAAAATGAATTATTCTGTATGAATAAATGAAATATTTTCGTCTGAACAATCTCTAGACATAACCGAAGTAATTTTTTTTTTTTGTTTTTGTTTTTAAATGCACTCAATTATGAAAGATTTTACAGACAATTCTGTTTGCAAGTTGCTCCAGTCATCTAATCAAATCGCCTTTTTTTTTGCCCGCGCACCCTTCAACAACCTCGTACATTTATTTAATTATTTATTTTATTAGATTTAACGTCGCACGGACACAATTACCGGTCATATGGCCACTGTGATGGTGGATGAAGACACAGGTGCCCCTCCTTGCATTATTTCATCACGAGCGGGCACTTGGGTAGAACCACCAACCTTCCGTAAGCCAGCTAGGTGGTTTTCTCAGATGAAGAAATCAACGCCCCGAGTGAAGCTCCAACCTACATCGATGTAGAGCAAGTGAATTAAAGTCAGTGTCTTTCACTCGGCCACGGAGGCCCCTACAATCTCGTAAAAGAACAGTGTAAGATGTGTGTCGAAGACTTACAGTTTACAATAACCACCATAAATGCATGATACATAGCAAATGAAAAGTCTATTTTACAAAATGATGTTATTATGGCGTTCAAAGGTCTTTGTAAAAGATCTCAGTGAACTAAAGACTAATGCCACACAGCTAAAAGACTGGTATGCATTTAACTGCTTCCTTGACGATACTCATTGCTCTCTTGGCAGTCCATAGACTTTTTTCTTCTTGCATTTTGAGAAATTGACAAACGGCAACTGTCAAAGCATAAATTGTATGAATATATAGAATAAACTATATGTTATGTTGTTATGTTATATGTTAAATGCTAACTGAGAGATGCGAACGCTTATTGCTAATTGTTCAATCGAATAAGGAGCTGATTAGATTATAAGATTCTTTCACTGGTTGTAGGTGCAGACGGGAATATCCGGCCTCGAGGGTAACTGTTTAGGCGGTAACGAGGCTTTAAAACGAAATGATTTCGAACGAAATGATTTCGTTTAAACGAAATAAAAAAAGTCTCTCATTACCTAAGTGGAAAAAAAGTGTGTAACATGTCACTTTAGGGGCACCGTATAAAACCAATCTAACGGCTTTCTTTTTAGAACTATTTCTTATAGCCGCGGAACCAGTAGGAACTGTCAAGGTATTGAATTGTTCTTGCATACCAGACGGGGATTTCCGGCATTTTTACCGGTGCTGGAAAAATCCATCTTACACCCCGGGGTGTAAGATGACTCTCGTGCTTTAAATGACGTATTACGAACTACATAATGAAGATTTATGTAGTTATTTATATTTTATTTCGGAAAACGGAATAAAAATCCAATACCTTGACAGTTCCTCTTTGTTCCTGATAGTATGTTTCTCGATTCAAAACACGTTATTTAATAAAAAATTCATAACGTTACGCTGGAACTGATAAAACAAAACCGGAACTAAATATTGTTATTTTTGTCTTTGAAACGTCATGACTTCTTTCCTGTTTACAGACGTTGATTTCCCGCGCTTTGTTTAAATACGCTGCAATAAGAAATAGTTCTAAAAAGAAAGCCGTTCGACTGATTTTATTTTTATTATTACATCTTGATATAGGTATGCAAGAAAAAGATTCTGTCACTGGTTATAGGTGCAGATGGTAGGAACCTCGTTACCGCCTAAACAGTTACCCTCGAGGCCGGAAATTCCCATCTGCACCTATAACCAGTGAAAGAACCTTATAATCTTTTAGATATCACTTGACCTTCGTTATATTAATTTTTTTTTAAACATTTTAGAGTAAACAGTTTTGGTCCAATCTTCTCACGACCGGTACAATATGTTATTGCTTCAAATCAACCTGGTAGAACATTATACGTTAAGCTAAATCCATTAGTTTAAGAGATACAGATCTTAGTCAGAAAGAATTTGACCAGCCCGAGCTCTTAGCTCAATAGGAAGAGCGCAGATCTTCGGATCATGGGCTCGTGAGTTCGATCCCTGGATGAGGCTTATGTTCTTCGTAGCGATTTGGTAGAAGAAAATGTCATTTTGATGTTCATCTCATGTTGGCAGTTTTTTTTGCGGAGATCAAGTCAGTATTGGTACAAAATTCCAGGATTACTGTTTTTTTTATGGATGTAAATGGCCAAAGGCAATTTATATGGTCGATGTGCCAATAAATTTGAAACCTTGAAACCTTATTAATTGACCGTCATTACGTTACTCACGAAAACGGCACTATACCCAAAATAACTAAGCAAGTAACAGCATTTATACTTTGACAATAAGCTTTAGCTATTTGACATTTACCATAAGGCATTAAGCTTTAGGTAGATGGCATATGGCATGTGGTATGTGGTAGCATTTAGCATTGAAAAATATTAACTGTTTAGCATTTTGACTCTCAGCAGGACGCACTGATCTTCCAGATATGTAAGGAATTAGTGCACCATGCTAAATGCCAAATAGTAATGCAAAATGCCATTTGTCCAATGCATTGTGTTTTTTTTTGTACCAATTTCTGTAAATTTAGTCAGTTTTTTTAATAGATATTGTAACAAATACAATATCGTTACAATCATGGTAACAATAAAATTTAATATATTCTGTACACATTTATCTGTCTAGGTGAAGCATCTGCTACCTATGAATAATTCCGTGCATATATATATCATTGGAAAACACAATATAATCATGGAAACTATAGTTATTCCGTGCATATTTATTTATCAGTCTATGGAAACATGTAAAAAACATTTTTATAGAAGCTGTGCAAATTTATCCGTCTGTCTTTAGACAGCGCGTGAAAATCATGGTAACTTTTAAAAAAAGCATATATTCCGTGCACATTTATCCATCAGTCTGAAAAATACGTGAAAATCATTGAAACTATGAAAAAATAGCAGATATTCTGTGCAATTTTATCTGACAGTCTACGGAAAACACGTGATGATCAAGGTAATTAAAAAAAAAACATTTTCACGAAAGTTTAAAAAATAAATACGCAAAGCGCTGCAGTTTTTTGTCAATTATCATTGTGTTCCCATTATTTTGCACACTACTCAAAAGTATCCTTAACAAAAAGTTGGAATATTTTGGTATATAATTGCAATTAATAAATTAACATTTTCACATTTAAAAGTCGCTCAAGCCGTATAATGTCTGAGTACAAAATGCGTGTTCTATAATTGTAATTAAGAAGTTGTGAAAACAGGAAAACGGAAGGTGTTTTTCACATGTATTCTTTAAAATTATAGCCGTACGGCAAAATAAGCTCAACTGTAATCATTAGTTCATAATTATGAGAATGGCCTATCTTCTCTACTAAAAAGGTATGTAAGGTAACAACTTCTTACCATAGTCATACCTTCTTCGACAATTATATGTATATCACACAAATACGAATTTGAATATCTCTTTGAGAAACTGAAATTACAAAAACCATGTCTTTGAGGTATGTCGAATTTGATGCTAGTTATTCATAATTAAAATACAAAGTATCCATAAAATTTAACCGCATTTTAAAAATGTACACAGATTTTCATAGTATTTGCTATACGAGTCTTTTCTATAATTTCTTACATTTTGTAAACCCGTCTGTCATGAAATCAATTCATGACTTTATTTCCATGTTTCAGACTTCGTTTGTTTGAAGACGCTGTTGATTCCCCTACGCAGACAACTTCCGGTGAAGTCTGGGACGAGATCGAGGCTGTAATCACTCCGTATGGAAAGTTCTGCAAGTCACCGGACTCTGGAGCTGATTTGTCGGTAAGTTTCTTGCTCATTTTAATGAAGTTAGAAGTTCACTTATCGTTTCCGAACGAATGGATTTCTTTTTTTTTTTTTCAAAGAAAAAATAAGACAATCAAAAATAAAATAGATTTGCAGTTCGCAAATCACTCTTCTGTAACATGTGATATACCAAATGAGATATACTATCGAATTAAAAACTGTGTCCTTCCGGCACGTGCACAGAGCGTCTGACTTTGGACTTTTTGGAAGAATACGCTTTTTCCTTGTGCCTAATAAGCGTCCACATAACTTGTTCGAACCGCAACGTGTCGCGCATCAGAACAAATATGGACAGTGTTGTTTTTATTTCAGAATCTACCTTTAAAAAGTTCTCAGCGGAAATATTGCGCGACTTAAGGAGCGCAATATTCTTCCGCTGAAGAACGAGTGCATATTTCCCGATGCAAAGATAATAACCTTTTTATTACATACACATCAACACGTATAAATATTATGTAAATATCATAAAAATGTTCAATAGCCTGAATAGGATTGACAATACTGAACTAAATAGAAAAAAAATAGTACAAGAACAAACACCGAATTACGTCACGCACCCGATATGAAATTAAGGCGTCTGTGTATGGAAAAATATTGACGTTTCCGGTACCAGTGTAACTTAACGGGGAATAGAAACGTGTATGTAATAACATGTGATATACCGAATGAGATATTTACTGTCGAATTAAAAATATGTGTTCTTCCGTGCTGTCATTAGACAGTTCTTTTCAAATATTATGGGATGAGTTGAAGCCAGACCGATTCCCGATTGAGGCAGTGCCTTAAGTTCATATTAATTCTGTAACATTACTATGTGTTTATTTCTCCTCGCAGATAAATATTCCACCAAGGGAGTCGCTGGAACGCCAAACATCAGAAGCCAGAAGAAGCTTGTTTTCTGGAAAACGTCTAGCAGACGACGGTCTAGAAGTAGAATCTCCCGCCACGAGGAAACTTAGGAAAAGTTCCGTATTTATGGTAAGTATTTTTACAGTTTTACTTATTTATTTGCGACTTAAAAAGCATCAGTCGGGAATGTATACAATTTTGCCATTACTTATGAAATTTTATAATTTTTTTAATTTATAAGAGTTGGCAGTTTTCATAAAAAATGTGAGCGTATTTTACTGCAAAAATTATTTAAGTAGAAACCCAATGGACCTATACAAGGTATGTCACCTGATAACTCATTACACACTTATAACGTGATATAAAAATGGTAATAAATATTAAGGTATCATATCAATTCACAGCAATTCAAAGCAATTAAATGTGGATATTTTGTTATCTAAAACAGTTTTAAGGATGTGGGATCGTTTTTTCTAATGTTAAGAATTTTTTTCATACTCTGTGAGCTTGAAGAACATTAGTTTCTAAGACAAATAACAGAAGAAAAAAACACAGGTCACCGAACTGTTTAAGCATTTCCGCAATTTTGTAAACTCGAAAAAAAAAATGGTGGTACTCTATAAAACAGGACATCTAACTAAATGTTATAGGGATTTCAGGTCTTACCGGTTACTATGAATACAAGGTGATATCAGTATTATATAAGCATAAATTTTTACATGCTTACATTATTACCCAATCCACTTTAGTTTCAATGGAATAAGCGTATCTAAATCTACAAAAAAAATCTGACGTTAACATTTTAAAAAATATTTTGCAATTTGAATGACACGCAAAAATGCTTGAAAATGGAATGAAAAAAGTTGGGGTCACAGTGCATCTAAGAAATTTATTTAGAAATAAATGTTTAAAAACTGGCGAATTTTTATATTTTAAGTTCTTTTTGTTTTAATTTATATTTTCTGGAAAATATAAAGTGCTATGTTGAAAACTTTTATTTCAGTTGTAGCATAGAAAAATATCAGAACCTAACCTGATCTGCTTTCATACCCCCATCAAATTTAGGCAAATGCCAGCCAAAATAAAGGGTGATTTTTTTTTCGCAACAAGTAGTCTGTTTAATAAAATGGTACATTATTAGCCATATTTTAATTACTAAGCATTACTTTTTGGCAAAAGTTTTGATAAAAAAATATTCGAAGAAACATTTTTCAAAATGGCGGATATCCTGAATAAAAAAAAACCCTCGTACATCCTTAAAGCTAGGATAAATAAGAATTTATCTACACTTACCAAATACTTTTTCAACTAATTCTAATAGTGAAATAGTGAAATGATTCATGATGAAATTCTCATTCTTAATTCAAGGATTCTAAAGATATCATCGAAGCTGTAGAACGTTTAGAATCGCGTGAACTCGTAGCTGACGGAACTCGTTGCTACACGTTACCCACAATTCCCGGCAAACACAGCGACCTCAAATCCATCTCTTCAGAAACAATGGCGGACATCGTGGAAGGGCGATATTCAGAACAGCTTGGGAAAGTAACCATTGTCGACTGTAGGTACCCGTACGAGTTCGAGGGAGGTCACATCAGGGGAGCTGTAAACCTGTACACCAAGGACGCCGTCAACACACTTCTCCAGGAGACGTCGACGTCAGAGCAACCACATGTGCTCATCTTCCACTGCGAGTTCTCGTCCGAGAGGGGACCAAAAATGTAAGTATTCGGCATGCTTTCCTGAATAACTGTTAGATTTACGAAAAGGACGAAATAAATCTTATTGTTAAGAAAAGCTATAATGCAAATTACAAAATATCTGTATGAGTAGTAATACTTGTGCATAATTTAGCCTGACATCTTTTTTATCACTATGATTTCGAAGGAACTTATTGGTACAATTTATGTTATAGGTCCATATTTTCTTTTAATGAGATACTAGTATTTGCAGTATCCGGTATATTAAAATAATATTTTTCTGTTAATTTCCAGGTATCGTTTCTTGAGAAGCCAGGATCGTGAGCTGAACAAACACAGATATCCACATCTCAACTTCCCAGAGATTTACTTGCTTGATGGGGGATACAAAGCGTTCTTTACTACACACAAGGTGGGTTCGATAATTATTATTAATTTTTGAACAAAGTCCTTTCCATTTTCACACACGATTGATAAATGATATCTATTGCCATCAATTCTGTATGTAAATCTTTATAGTGTGTTGTCTGTCCAAGTTGCGGTTTTTTGTGTTCTAGAAATTTGAATCAATATTTTTTTTCTGAATTTCAGGATCTGTGTGATCCAATCAGCTACAAGCCAATGTTACACGAGGACCATGCTGCCGACCTACGTCACTTCCGTGTCAAGTCGAAATCATGGACCGCTGGTGAGAAACAGAAGACAAGCAGACGACAAAGAAGCAGACTTGCTTGCTTAAATATTGACTTCTAAATAGAGCACTTGCAAACTAGCGTATATGTGTTGAAATGTATTTACTACTAGTATTGTTTGTTAAATGTATTTGTTGATCTGTTACATGCTTGTTATTTGTTGTTATGGGGATAAGTAAAAAGATAAAGAAATACACAGTTTGCTTTTTTTTCTATTTCTTATTTCTCACAACGGTTCTGTAATTGATTTCGAATGCCGTTGCCTAGATTTAACGAGTTCTTGCGGTTTTACAGAAGTAATATTTCAGCCGCCGTATGACAGTACTTTTGCAAAATATAGGATATTCCAAACAGCAAGCTCACGATCTGTGAAAACCCATTTCTATTCATGGGTATTAACTCTGAAGTTGCCATGTCGGTCATAACGGAACTTACGCAAATGCAGTCGTATGATATTTGTATCCAGCTCTCAGTCAGCATACTCGGTGTTCCCGGATAACTAACCACTAATTACCATTTTATTCATAATAATGCGACTGACTGCATTTGAAAATTATTCCTTTGAAGGGATCAAATTACCCCCTCGGTCTTCTCAAAACTAGGGAACCCGCAACCAGTATTTCCTTATATTTGTGAAATAACTAAGGTCCTTGTAAATGTAAAACACTATTCTCGGTGATAGAAAGAAAATCAAAAGGGTCCTATCTTTGAAATGAATAATCGACAGAAATCTGTTCATCCAGTGCAAAGGAACATAAAGAAAGCAGAAAGGATGGATAGACAAACTGTTAACGTCAGAAAGATATTTTCCACTAACACAGGATATGTCTAGAAATGTACATGCCCCATACAATTTTCAAATGTACTTCAGACGCAACATCCGAAACTGAACTTCTTTCAAAGCTGACACAAACGAGCAAACAGTATTATTTCTCTCACAAGGGAACTATGGACTATGGATGCATGCTTCTTCGTTCAATCTGGTC